>NW_027256962.1:0-137148 GCF_029215685.1 Pituophis catenifer annectens | reverse complement strand
AGAAACTCGACGACTTCTCTGCGCTCTTGGCGTTTGGGTGGGTGGGTGAGTGGGGTGGGGTCGCTTTTATGACGGGAGGGGGCGAGCCGAAGAGGGCGTGGAGGGGGGGTGTTGGAAGGAAGGGGCCACGATTTTCTCCCCCCCCCCGTCCTGGTCAGTCCGACGGGGCTTCGGGATGCTTTTGGAGGCGTATTTCCACCCACCCCCCTTTTTTCGCCCAGATCCCGACCTTACGGGCTTGCTTTGATCCCGAATGAACAAAACCTCGATTCTTGCTCTGGATCGAACCGGGTTTAGAGAATAGAACGTGAAACCCCTGTCTTAACGAGAAAGGGGTGTGTGCGGGGGGGGGGGGGACTTTTCAGCTTGTGGGATCTTGCGTTTTTTGCTCCCCCGCAAAAAATAAAATAAAATAAAAAATGGTATATGGATGGAAGAGCTAAAAAAAACAATAACCATCGTTTTAGAATGAACGATGTTGCAGCCCCGCGGGGAGGGGGGGGGGGCAGGGGAGGATGGAGTGGGGTGTGGAGTGTGGGAATTTGTGAAAGGAGCAATCAGAATTGAAATGGAGATCTTCTGTCCTCTCCTGCCCCCCTCCCCTCCCCTCCCAGAATTAGGAAGAGGAGAACTGGATGGCCAGAGTAGGCAAGAGATGCTTTGCAGAGCTACTGTTAAATGGGGGAGGTGGACAATTCACAATCCAAATCTTTCTTCTGACCACTGGGACGTTTTCACGATCCCTCATAATCCGACAGGTGTTTGCTTTTTTTTTTTTTTAAATAGTATTCCTAATGTTCAAGAAAGTGCAAGAGATTATGGATCTCTTCTGGCCAAAAGCACTAGGAAATTCTCCGACGCTGACAATTACGGGTAAATAGCTCAATGAAATGTTCACATAGAGAGGTGGATCTGCCTCGGATTAATGGATGGATTCTATCTTGACTAGGAGAATGTCTTTAGAGGTTTCTTTGGCTGTTTGCTGGAGGAATTGGGTTGGGGGTCTTCTTACAGGGGTGACAGTAACAGAGTTGGAAGGGACCTTGGAGGTCATCTAGTCCAACCCCCTGCTCAGGCAGGAGACCTGTACTAGGGATTTGAACCGCCGAACTGCGGACCTTTCTGATCAGACAAGCTCAGTGTCTTAGCCAATGAGCCACCAAAGTTTAAGCTCTTGGGAGGAAGGGATGGCAGGAGTCCCAGTGGAAGCGTGGATGTAGCTGCACCAAAAAATTTTGGGGTGCTACCTCCATCGTTCTATGGATCCCTGAAGTAGGCAAAATGCAACCTCAGCTGACGTGTTTTGATAGACTGTCCAAAACTGGAGATGGGAAATATTTGGGAAAGGAGGGGAACCAGTTATCCAGAAGCTTAGAATGAGTCCCTTGGATTCCCTGGGATAGTTAGGTAATAAGAAACTGGGAAAAGGAGCTGGCTGAGCAGCTGGAGATGGAGTGGTGGTGGTAGTGGAAATGATCCAAGGCTAGATGATCGAGGATGGTAATGAAACAAGGGGAAGATACTTTTTGGGAAGAAGGCGTTTTGGGAATAAATTTGCAGTGGCGTAATTTTGGTCCATCGGGGATCAAACTCACTGGAAAAGGCAGCTGTGTTTGGAATGGTCAGTAGTAAAAGGAAACGAGGCCACCAGAAAAGAGGTGGTGAGATGCCATCAAAGTTGACACAGACCAGAGCAAAGAAACAATTGAAAGAACAATTAAAAAAGAAAAAAGAAAATGTTGGAAAGAGCTGATCCATGGAATCGACAAGGATTGGATGTAATTAAACTGATAGCTTCTTCCTCTTCTTCTTCTTCTTCTTCTTCTTCTTCTTCTTCTTCTTCTTCTTCTTCTTCTTCTTCTTCTTCTTCCTCTTCCTCTTCTTCTTCCTCTTTCTCTTCCTCTTCCTCCTCCTCTTCCTCTTCCTCCTCCAACTTCATAAACCCTACTCCCTTCTAGTACTGATGATGTTGCTTAGTTGGGTAATGAAATGTCTGTTAGCTAGAAAACCACCAAGCTCAAAGAGCACCAAGGATCCCACAGTCCTCCTCCTCCTTCCTCCTCCTCTTCCTCCTCCTCCTTCCTCCTCCTTCTCCTCCTTCTCCTATCATCATCATCATCATCATCATCATCATCATCATCATCATCATCATTTTAGAGAAAGGTTTTAAAAAAAGAAATCAACCTGATTGCTTATCATTGACTGTTGGCAATCCCTTGAGCCGGCTCTTAATAGTAAGAGTCTTCTATTATAAAAAAAATCCATCACCTTTGGTCTAGTACCAGCCCGTCACTTCCACTAGCCAGCAAAGTAGGTTAGTGGCCAGTGATTTGTCCCTGGCCATTCCTGCTACAGCCTTCTCCTTGTTTCTCCAGAAGAAGCTCTGGTTCTCTGGCAGGAGCCGCGAGTACTTGAGTTACAATGAAGACTTGGATCCAGGATGTTCTGCCTGCAGCTAGTGGGTTACATCAGTGTTCATTGATTGGGAAATTTGCAGCCAGAGGAGGGACCGTTTCCAAATTCATTCATTGGGACCACGCCCTCGCGGATGGGACTGAGCAAGCTTTCAAAAGGATGCTCCCGGGAAAGAGGAGACGGTTAGAAAAGTTGCTACTTGTTGGGCTTTAAGCTGGGCTTTCAACCTGATCGGGCAGCTGAACAATTGGCAACGGATTGCATTGAAAACGGCCAGGATGATAATTCTCCTAAAATATCTTATCATTGGCATAGGAGGAAAATGATGGCTTGTACAGGTAGTCCTCGACTTACAAACACAACTGAGCCCAAAATTTCTGTTGGCTAAGTGACTTTTAACCCCGTTTTACGATCTTTCTTGCCACTGTTGTTAAGTGAATTGCTGCAGTTGTTAAGTGAATGACCCAGTTGTTAAGCGAATCTGGCTTCCCCTTTGACTTTGCTTGTCAGAAGGTCGCAAAAGGGGATCACATGACCCCGGGACACTGCGACCGTCATAGATATGAACCAGTTGCCAAGCGTCTGAATTATGAGCAACCTGACCCTGGGGGATGCTGCATAGGTCGTAACTGTGAGAAACAGTCATCGGTCTCTTTCTTTCAGTGCCGTTGTAACTTTGAACGGTCACTAAATGAACTGTCGTAAGTCGAGGACTACCTGTATTGAGGGGAAGGGGTGCATCTGCAGAAACGTTAGGGGGTCGAATGCAGAACTGGGCAGCAGAATTTAGAAATTCATCCCTGTTAGGCAACCCAGTTCTTTGGAAGAATAGATGTTGAAGCTGAAGCTCAAATCTTTGGCCACCTAATGAGAAGAGAGGGCTTCTTGGAGAAGACCCCGATGTTGGGAAAGATGGAAGGCCAAAGGAGAAGGGGACGGCACAGGATGAGATGGTTAGTTAGCATCATTGACGCAATGAACATGAAATTGGGGTAAACTCTGAGAGATGGTGAAGGACAGGTGGGGGCTGATGTGCTGTGGTCCATGAGGTTGCAAAGACTTGGACACAATTTAGCAACTGAACCTCGAAAAGATTAATCCAAAGCATGCAATGTGGAGTCAATTACAAGATGGGTGTGTCTTTGTGATTAGTGGCTAAGACGTTGAGCTTGTCGATCAAAAGGTCGGCAGTTCAGCGGTTCGAATCCCTAGCGCTGTGGAACGGGGTGAGCTCCCGTTACTTGTCCCAGCTTCTGACAACCTAGCAGTTCGAAAGCACGTAAAAAATGCAAGTAGAAAAATAGGGACCACTTTTGGTGGGAAGGTAACAGCGTTCCCTGCGCCTTTGGCGTTGAGTCATGCCGGCCACATGACCACGGAGACGTCTTCGGGCAGCGCTGGCTCTTCGGCTTTGAAACGGAGATGAGCACCACCCCCTAGAGTCGGGAACGACTAGCACATATGTGCGATTATTTACTATCGCAGTTCTGAACGAACGATAAGCCGAGAGGAACCTTTACCTTTTATGCGTTTATAGGAGGTTGGTGAAGAACAATCCCAGGCTTTTTGTGTCTGACCTGTTTGGAATCTATGTCTTGGTTTCATCAGAAGCCCACTCTGAGTTTGGCAATGCCAAAACGGACCCGTGTTCTGCAGGCGTTTTGTGGTGTTGAATGCACTCGGCACATGCTCAGAAGCACTCTTCCCTATTAAATGGGATTGAGAAAGGACCTTTCTGGACTCTACAATGCATTCTGAGGCTTCGGGCCAGGCGGGGAGGGATGACCCCTTAATGGCACTTGAGTTTGTACCACCTGTCTGCTTCTTGGGGTTGCCAACACCAGTGGTGCGTGGCCAGGCACTGTCACAAAAAAGAGCCAACCTATCTCTCCATCTGGGGTTTTCCCAGCTTCTTCTCAGCCTGCTATTCATTCTCAGCTGCTGCAGTAGCCAATTCTCCTCTCTTCCTGCCCATCACCCTACCCCCTTCCTCTCTTTCCCTTCACTGCAGTATCTATTTCAGTCTCTGGCTGGATTGGATCCTTCCCATTCTGAATGGCAAACAATTTATTGTCATTCAATCTTCCGCCTTCTCTCTTCCCTCCTCCCTTCGGTTTGATGCTGAAGGAATTGTGGCAGGTCTTAAAGGGACCTTCCCGTCAACGCTCTTCGGGTCAGAGAGGCGGATGTTGTCGTTGTTATTATTTTACCGAAAGCCTCACTATGTGGCACTGCAACATGCATGTTTCGAATTGAACCTGTGGGCAACATAGCAATCGTTCTTTGATTGGCAAGGAACCGTAGTTTTTAGGGGTTGCATCCGGAGCTGTGTCCTGACTTCTGACTTCAATATACTATAATATGCTCTGAGATATATATGTATCATAGATAGATAGATAGATAGATAGATAGATAGATAGATAGATAGATAGATAGATGATAGATGGATGATGGATGGATGGATGGATGGATGGATGGATGGATAGACAGATAAACAGATAGACAGATAGACAGATAGACAGATAGACAGATAGACAGATAGACAGACAGACAGACAGACAGACAGATAGATAGATACACTAGTGGCTAAAATTGTGGAAAACCTTTTGGGAAAAGTGTATTTTTGAGGTTTGATGGCTAATAACACCATTTTTTTTTGGAGTTTCAAGATAATCCTATTCCACTGCTGGAATGGCCTGGGAATAGCCCAGACCTTCACCCAATTGAAAATCTATGGAGCCGTCTAAAGAAACTTGTTAGTCAGAAGCGACCCAGCGATAAAACCCAGTTAATAGAAGCAATCCTTCAATCTTGGTTTCAGAACAGCTGCAGAACTAAAAGCCTTGGTTCACTCAATGGGAAGATGTTGTAAGGCCGTCATTCATGCTAAAGGTTACCCAACGAAGTATTAACTGACATGGTGATCATATTTGTTTATCTCATTTTTTCTATGTTTTTCACTTTTCTTCTTTATACTGTAACTGCTATTCTAATAGCAAATCCTTCATAAAAGTTATTGCATTGCATTCTTGATTAAATGATCTTTCCATTGATATATAATTTTATAGTACTACTAAAAAAAAAAGTGGTGTTATTAGCTAGTTTTAGAAAATACACTTTTCCCAAAAGATTTCCACAATTTTGGCCACTACTGTAACTATACTCTTAGGCTCAACAGAGCTGGCATTGGTGACAGTTTATTTATTTTAACACATTTTTTATTATTATTATTTTTTATGCCACCCATCTTCCCTACAAGGTGAGTTTCCTATAAAGTTTCCCAGCTTTCCTGATGAACTGTAGGGTTAAAAAAAAAGCCTATTTATTTATTCATTCATTTATTCATTCATTCATTTATTCATTCATTTATTCATTCATTTATTCATTCATTCATTCATTCATTCATTCAAAGTTTCCCAGCTTTTCTGATGAGCTGTAGGTTAAAAAAAAGTGTATTTATTTATTTATTATTTATCCATTGATTCATTGATTCATTGATTCATTGATTCATTGATTCATTGATTCATATTCATTCATTCATTCATTCATTCATTCATTCATTCATTCATTCATTTAAAGTTTTCCAGCTTTCCAGCTGTAGGGTTTAAAAAAAAAATCATTCATTCATTCATTCATTCATTCATTCATTCATTCATTCATACTTTAAGGTAGCAAATGTACCTTATACTCCTTCCTCCTCCTATTTTACCTCTGCAACAGCAACCCCTGTGAGATGAGTTGAGCCGAGAGTCTCTCTAGCATTTTACTTTATTTTTTTAAAAAAAAATCTACTTTATGATGTGCCTTGTGAGTTGATTATTCTACTGACATGTAATGTGGCTTGTTTAGGTGCCTATCAACAGGCTTCGCACATTTTTGACTCCAGCTAATGTAATATTTAATAGTATTGTGCGAACCCAGCCAGTAATACTTTATTCAGCACTGTGGAGATAAGAAACCAAGTAGTTTCCGGGTTGAATGCTAGATGCGATTTGAGACTGTAGTAGGGCAAGAGGACTATTTTATGTGATAGCGGGTGTGACGTAATACTTAAATGGTTAAATCCATCTTAAACTGTGGAAACTTCTCTTGGTTAAGCGTTGAACTAGGGATGCTTAGCTCCAGTCTCTACCTTGAAAATTCACTGGATGGCTTCGGGCTAGCTAGTCGCTCTTTCTCAGCTCTGCCTACCTCACAGGATTGTCGTTTGGAAACAATGATGGAAACTAATCAAGGAGAGAAGCAAGCTAGAAGTCGGGAGAAATTTCCTAACAGTGAGGACAATTAATCAGAGGAATGGCTTGCCTTCAGAAGCTGTGGGTGCTCCTTCCCTGGAGGTTTTTAAGAAGAGATTGGACAGCAATTTATCCAGAATGGAATAGAGTCTCCTGCTTGAGCTAGCAGGTTGGACTAGAAGATCTCCCAAGGTCCCTTCCAACTCTGTTATTCTATATCCTGTTTTGCAGGAAAAGCTAGGAGGTTTCCATGTGCTGCTTTGAATTTCAGGCAGAATAAAAGAGGTTATTAATCCAATGAAGAACACATATAATAAGTAAAGCGATTGTGTCCGTTTTCAATGGTTCAAGAACTCTTTAAGTTCTTGAGATCCTAGAAAAATACTGGCAGCCCATCCAGGATACATGACTCTCTTGTACTTAATGGGTGACCTTCCTCCATCACCACCACCACCTCCTCCTCCTCCTCCTCTTCTTCTTCTTCCTCCTCCTCTTCTTCTTTCTCCTCCTCATCTTCTTCCTCCTCCTCCTCGTCCTCTTCTTCTTTTTCCTCCTCCTCCTCTTCTTCCTCCTCCTCTTCCTCTTCCTCGTCCTCTTCTTCCTCCTCCTCCTCCTCATCCTCTTCTTCCTCCTCCTCCTCTTCCTCCTCCTCCTCTTCCTCTTCCTCCTCTTCTTCTTCTTCCTCCTCCTCTTCTTCCTCCTCCTCCTCTTCTTCCTCCTCTTCCTCTTCTTCCTCCTCCTCTTCCTTCTCCCCCTCTTCTTCCCCCTCTTCTTCTTCCTCCTCCTCTTCCTCCTCCTCCCCCCTCTTCCTCCTCCTCCTCCTTTCTTCTTCCTTCTCCTCCTAGCGTATTCCCGCAGGTGCGGAGTCCACTTTTAGGATCATTGAATGCCACTTTGCACAGTCAACTGCGTCTCCAGGGTGCAGGCCTGAGGCTTGCATATCTTTGTTGATGATGTCTTGCCATCTCTGTTTTGGATGCCCGGGAGGTTGCCAGCCGTTGACTTCTAGTTGGTTGGCAGTCTTGGACACGTTGGAAGGTGTTGCTCTCAGGACACGTCCATACCAGCGGAGCCGGCCTTCTCTCATCTTCTTCTCTATAATTGGTGCCACACCAAAATGCGGTCGAATGGGGATATCCAACAGAGCATTCGCACTTCCATGGCATGGAGAGAGAGAGAGAGAGAGCTTTCTGTATGAATGAGCGTCCATTCTCTCTTAGTGTTTATCTTCCTTGCAGCAAAGTCTAAAAGTGCAGCCTTATATTCAGATGTTGGTTGAGTGCCAGGGAACTAATGACAATAGACGTGACCTAGGATTGTAGTCTGCCTTGTCCATGAAATGGGGAAGTCCTCCTTGCCAAATGGTTGAGTGACAGCGTGGGTCCTTAAAGACAGAGAAGAAATTGAATGCTTTTGCTTTTGTTGATTTTCCTCTGCATTGGAGGCTGTTTTTAAAGACAGGGTTGTTGTTTCCCCCCCCCCCAACTTTGCTCCCGACTCTAGGTCAGGATCTCCAGCAAAAGACTAAACAAAAGAAATTGGATTTGGCGAATTGTGTCGATTTCCAAATATGCGTTTTGTGTAGGGTGATTTTCTTTTCTTCTTCTTTTTTTTTTCCCAATCACGGAGAAGAGCTCCTGCTCTTCCTTTGTGCACCGCCTCCATTTTCATCCTCAATGGGGACCACATGAGTGCTAGGATATGATCTCTTTTCTCCCTTCCTTCTTCCCGCACTATGGGAAATCCCCGGATGGATTCACGCAACACATTAAGATAAAAGGGAGCTGAATAATTTGTGATTCATTCAGTCGTGAGTCCAGTCAATGAATATTATGGTGTGCGTGTATGTATATGTATATATAGTAGTGGCCAAAATTGTGGAAATCTTTTGGGAAAAGTGTATTTTTGAGGTTTGATGGCTAATAACACCACTTTTTTTTTTTTTTTTGGAGTTTCAAGGTATCCTATTCCACTGCTGGAATGGCCTGGGAATAGCCCAGACCTTCACCAATTGAAAATCTATGGAGCCGACTAAAGAAACTTGTTAGTCAGAAGCGACCCAGCAATAAAACCCAGTTAAGAGAAGCAATCCTTCAATCTTGGTTTCACATTATAACAGCTACAGAACTAAAAGGCTTGGTTCACTCCATGGGAAGATGTTGTAAGGCCTTAATTCATGCTAAAGGTTACCCGACTAAGTATTAACTGATGTGATCATTTTTGTATATCTCATTTTTCCTAGGGTGATCAAATTGTGGAACCTTTTGGGAAAAGTGTATTTTCTAAAACTAGCTAATAACACCACTTTTTTTTTTTGAATAGTCCCATAAAATTATATATCAATGGAAAGGTAATTTAATCAAGAATGTAATGCAATAACTTTTATGAAGGATTTGCTATTAGAATAGCAGTTACAGTCTAAAGAAGAAAAATAAAACACATAGAAAAATTATCACCATGTCAGTTAATACTTAGTTGGGTTACCTTTAGCATGAAAGTCCAAAAAAAAAAAAAAAGTGGTGTTATTAGCCATCAAATACACTTTTCCCAAAAGGTTTCCACAATTTTGGCCACAAGTGAGTGAGTGAGTGAGTGAGTGAGTGAGTGAGTGTGTCCGTCTGTCCGTCCGTCCATCCATCCATCCATCCATCATCCATCCATCCATCCATCCATCCATCCATCCATCCATCCATCCATCCATCCATCCATCCATCCATCTATCTATCTATCTATCTATCTATCTATCTATCTATCTATCTATCTATCTATCTATCTATGAATGATACATATATATATCTCAGAGCATATTGTAGTATGTTGATTTGGGCTTATCGTGTTTGGTTAATGAAACAAATGTAGTGTGAGAACCTGAGTTTAACATGGTTTTGTGAAACTAGCTCTTCTGTGAATCCTCAAAGCTCCATAATTTAAACAAGAGGACTTTCACTCAGTTTACAAATCAGCTGTATTTCACTTTGCAAGGTTTCTACTACATTGTCCTCTGTGGGCCATACGAGGATGTCTGAGGCTTACCAAAAGTGAGGGATGAAATGGGAGAATACTTGGACCGATGCTTTGCCATTGTAGATATTGGGACGCATAATGTGTATGCATAATGCCAAGACAGTCCTTCTTCCACTGTCTGCTTTACTGCTCTGAGTGATAGGTAGTCCTCCACTTGGAACCAGAGCATCTATCACTAAGGGATGCAGTCCTTAAGTGAGTTACGCCTGATTTTACAGCCCTTTTTTTTTGGGTGGTTGTTAATCTGGCTTCCCCCATTGATTTTGACTCAGTTGACTCAGCCTTCCATCCTTCCGAAGTGGGTAAAATGAGGACCCAGATTGTTGGGGGCAAGAGGCTGACTCTATAAACCACTTAGAGAGGTCTGTAAAGCACTGTGAAGCAATATATAAGTCTAAGTGCTGTTGTCCTTCCTTCCTTCCTTCCTTCCTTCCTTCCTTCCTTCCTTCCTTCCTTCCTTCCTTCCTTCTTTGTGGTTAGAATATACAGTGTTGCAGGCTAACTCTGCCCACTGCCAGCAGTTTGAGCCTGATCGGCTCAAGGTTGACCCATCCTTCTGAGGTGGGTAAAATGAGGACCCAGATTGTTGGGGGCAATAGGCTGACTGTAAAACTGCTTAGAGAGGGCTTGCAGTTTCCTTCCTCCCTCCCTTCCTCCCTTCCTTCCTTTCTTCCTCATTCCCTCCCTCCCTTTCTCATTCCCTTCTCATTACTATCATCTTTCTTTCTTTCTTCCTGTCTTCCTTTCTCCCTCATTCCCTTTCTCCCTTCCCCATTTCCTTTCATTTTCTCATTCCCATCACTCTGTTCCTTCCGGGGGGGGGGTTGGGGATGCGGAAGGCCGTTCCCCAGGCTTCAAGAAAGGCTCTGGAGCCCGGGGAGGGCAAAAATGGCCCTATAGGGCCCACCCTGCCATTGCCTGCCAAAAGCAAGGGGATCGCGGGGGGGGGGGGGCAGGGTGCATGGAATTATGGGTGTGGGCACGTGCGTGTGTGACCCCCCTGTTCCCCCCACTTTTGGCACGTGATGGCAAAAAGGTTAGCCATCACTGGTACAGGGTCTTCTGCTTCTGAAGAGAGTTGGACTAGAAGACCTCCAAGGGCCCTTCCAACTCTTGTTATTTTGTTCTATTCTAAAATACCATGCAGACCTTGGAACAGTTCTTAGGTTGACAGATGTTATGCACCCGTGATTCAGAAGAAACTCTTCTGTGCATTGCGTACTGGCCCAACTCAAATTAGGATTTGCATCTTCTTCTTCTTTTTTTTCCTCCCGCCCTTCCTTTTTGTTTGAACCCAAAAAAAGAATATTTTCAATGAATCTTAAGCTGCTTGTCATTCTTTTATCTTCCCTTTGATGGGGTGGAACACCCAAATTAGCTTTGGCTTTTAGCAATCAAAGGGAGGCGGTCGTGATCTTCCACTCGTCTTCAAGGTCAACCCGACCAATGAAAATCAATCTTCCCACCGCGGTGCCTCTTCCCGTCAGCGGTTTGCTGCTCAAGGCAGCACCAGCTCTTCTGTAATTTTGTTGGCTTGGACATCACGTTCTCCCCGTTGGCGCCTTTCCTAACCTGGCAGCCTCCAGCGGTGGTGGAACCCCAGAGCTCAAATGGAGGGTTGTCATCTAAAGAAGAAAATCTCTAGTGGACACTAGGTTGGGAAGACTATAGTATAGAAATCAGCCTTTCTCTAAGAAATTGAGAGCAGTCAATGGATTGAGTCCAATCCATTGTCCCAGAAATGATTCATTTTTTTACCTGATCCCTGAGAGACCTATCTCTCTGGACTGATCAATGAAGCTTTTCTATGCTTCCTTCCACCAACTAATCCAGGTACTGTAGCGTCCAAGCCAAGTAAATGACGGCCTTAGCATATTCTGCTATGTTACAGTTTGTTGAAGGATGCATCCATAATAACCTAGGCCAGTCTACTCCGCAATTGTTTTTACTGGGTATAACTACGGATTGTACAGCATTAGAGACTAAACTGATTGTGAATTTAATAACAGCAGCAAGGTTGTTGATAGCGCAATACTGGAAGAAGGACTTTTTGCCTACTATTGAGGACTGGATACTGAAAGTTGCTAATTTAGCTGAAATGGCCAAAATTTCAGCATACTTGAAGGACTATACTCAAGAAAGATACATATTGGAATGGAGAAGATGGATTGATTATATTCAAAACAAGTATCAGACTAGAAAATATCAAATAGTTTATGAATGAATGTTAAATCTTAGAAGTATTATGTTATCTATGGTGGAGTTAAGTTTTTTTAAGGGGGGATTTGATAGTTTAAGGATAGTTAAGCAATTTAGTTTATTGTTAATTGTTAACTGAAATACCTTGTATTTTGCTCTGGGAAGTCGGGGGGGAGGGGTTTAGAGGTTGGGGTTGGTTGGGGTGGGTGGGAAAAGGGGTTGGGGAAAATTGTTGTTTTTGTAAAACTTTTTAATAATAATAAAAAAATAACCTAGCCAGTGATGGCTAACCATTTTGCCATTGCATGCCAAAAGTGAGGGGAACGCAGGGTGGTCATGCGCACGTGTGCCCACACCCATAATTCAATGCGCCTTGCCCTCCCATGCATGTACGCACGACCCTCTTGTGCTCCCCCTGCTTTTGGCACACGATGGCCCAGTGGGCCCGGTAGGCCCATTTTTTGCTCTTCCCAGGCTCCAGAGCCTTCCTAGGAGCCTGGGGAGGGCGAAAACAGCCTTCCCCACCCCATGGAGGCCTTCCAGAGGCAGAAAACAGCCCGTTTGCCAACTTCCGGAGAGCCCGGAAGGCCTGAAAATCAGCTGGCAGAGCTGAGCTCGCGTGCCCACTGATACGGCTCAGCGTGCCACCTATAGCACACGTGTCATAGGTTCGCCATTACGGACCTAGGCTTATGAAACACAGCAGATAGGATATTTGCTGCTTAATGCAATGGATGGACCTTGGTCATTCCTTCAGCTGCAGCAACTGCCTTCAAATATTCTTCAGTCGTTCCTACAATTATTGAGCAAATTTTGCTAAGCCCGAAACTGAGCTTTGACATCCTCTTGGGTGTGTATGTGTGTGTGTCATGGAAAGCCCAGCCAAGATGGGCTACGGGGATGCAGCGGAGAAAATGTGGGCTTAATTGTGGCCTGGATAGGACAAAAATGGTCTACCCCTGTTCAGCTGCTCTGAGCTTTCAAACAAGGAAAGGAACAGGATGATTCAGACGGTTATAGTTCTGTGATTTCCTCGCTGCAAAATGGCTGATACAGCCGGTTCTTTTATAACAGCAATCTTGCTATCTAGGCTCCTAGTTGGGTAACAGCTTCCTACTAGCCTGCTGGGGAAGGGATGGACTCGTGCAATATGCTAAGCTATCTGTGGATGGGGATGGAATCTGTGGATCAGGATGTGGTGATAATTGCTTGTTTTCTTAGCCTGTTGTGTGAGCCAAACATTTGGGTTGAGCCGTGCAATAGATTACATGCTTTGGTATCAAACGTTGCCCAATCAGAGAATTTGTCAACCTGGGAAATCATCCTGTGTTTCAATAGAGATTGCTGCATTAGTTGTTCCGTCCAAATATTCTCTATAAGAACAAGTAGTCCTCAGTTTATGAAAGAAATTGGGACTGGAATGACCATCACCATGCAATGCAGTCTTCTTCTTTACTTCCTCTTTTACCACTTCGGGTGTAGAGGGAGGTACAAAGTTTTGGCCCTTGGTCTTCTGGCGGCCTCAACCATTGTTATTGTAGTATGTCTTTGATGTTATCTCTCTATTTTCTTCTGGGTTTGCCTCTTGTTCTTTGACCCCTTCCTCTATGGTATCTGGGGCTAACACAGGGGTGAAATCCAGCAGGTTCTGACAGGTTCTGGAGAACCGGTAGCGGAAATTTCGAGTAGTTCAGAGAACCAGCAAAGTCCACCTCTGGCTAGCCCCAGAGTGGGGTGGGAATGGAGATTTTGAAGTATCCTTCCCCTGGAGTGGGGTGGGAATGGAGATTTTGCAGTATCCTTCCCCTGCCACTCCCATCAAGCCACTCCCATCAAGCCACACCCACAGAACTGGTAGTAAAAAAATTTAGATTTCACCACTGGGCTTTTCTATTTCAGTTGATTTCTGGGATCTTCAGTTGGGCAGATCTTCTCTTTATATATGATTTATAGCTTGTCTTGCAATAAAGAACCTTCTCTAGCTGGATTGTATCTGCAAAACTTTGGTTGAAAGCTTGCTCCAGGATATAGAATTGTGTATCTGGAATGTCAAGATATATAGGTGTCCTTTGAGCGAAGACGGATGGGTGTTTTCAGAAGCTGTATGATTTTGGGTAGCGCTGCAGGGATTTTTTTCCCCCCCTTGATGATATTGTTCGTTCTTGGGATTAACGCTGCTGTTGTTCATATCTTTTTCTCCTTCTCCTTCTCCTTCTCCTTCTCCTTCTCCTTCTCCTTCTCCTTCTCCTTCTCCTTCTCCTTCTCCTTCTCCTTCTTCTTTCCCCTGTAGGACCTTCTGATGTTCCCTGTTGATCCCAGCCTTTCTGCTCTCCCAGAATGCCTCTGGCATCCAGCACCACTGAGCACAGCCCTGAAGAAGTCATGGACTCCATGCCGGAAGAGTTCCAGCAGGTCCTTTCCATCAGCCAGATCCGTGCCACCCATGCCACCAATGACTATGTGGAGAGACCTGCCTGCAAACAGGCCGTTTCTGTGCTTGCTGTGTCCCAGACGCCGCCAGTCCACAAAGTGGAGATGACTCAGGAACGCCTGGTGTCCTCCGTCTTCCAGGAATTTCACTCCAGCCAACCACATCAGACGCTACCGCTCCAACAGCCCCTGAGCCATTCCAGCACAGCCAGCTCCATCTCCCACAGCACTGCCACTTCGGAGCAGCACCTCCTCAGGGCCATCACGCCATCGCACTCTGGACACTCACTCATCCGGACGCAGCCACGGGCAAGCGACCTGAAGGCCGAAGAGCTGCTGAAGGGGACCCCGGAGAAATCTCCCACCCTTCACCCAGGCCATCTCTTCATCTGCGAAGAATGTGGTCATTGCAAATGTGCCCAGTGCGCGACTGCCCGCACCTTGCCCTCCTGTTGGCTCTGCAACCAGCGTTGCCTCTGCTCGCCGGAGAACCTCATTGACTATGGGACTTGCCTCTGCTGTGTCAAGGGCATCTTTTACCACTGTTCCTCAGACGACGAGGACACCTGTGCAGATGACCCCTGCTCCTGTGGTCCTGGCTCTTGCTGCGCCCGTTGGGTGGCCATGGGTTTGCTCTCCTTGCTCATGCCCTGCCTATGCTGCTATCTACCTATCTTTGGTTGCCTCAAACTCTGCCAGAAGGGCTATGATGCCGTCAAACGGCCAGGCTGCCGCTGCCAGAACCACACCAATACCGTTTGCAGGAAGATCTCCCCACCTAGTGGTCTCGCTCTCCCCAAAACTTTGGACAAACCAGTATGACTCCTCTTGGGAAGGGGTAGGGAAATGGCTGTTCTCGTTGACCTCCTTCTTTCAACTCCCCTCTCTTGAGAGCCTCTGGCCGAGAACAAAGCAGAGAACCAACATTGCTGGTTTAGCTGTTGAGGTTCTCCTGGGAGGTTAGCCACCGTTTCTGGAATGGAGGAAGCCACGGGTCTCTGTGTCCAAGCTGAGCATTTTAAGGCCTCCCACGTTTCGGTCCTAGCCAAGGGCAGATGGAGGCATGCACTAGTCATCTTGGACATCAGATTGGGTGTGGAAGGGGTGGGTGGGAGGGAAGATGCAATTGGGTAAGGATTGGCTCAGGAGTGTGACCTCCAGAATGCCTTATGAGTTGACTCATCTGTCGGGGTTCCAGAAAAGAGGTATTGCCTCCAAAACATGGCATCTTGAGGATCAGGCCATTGGGAAACCCAGTTTTCTTTCTTTTTCTTTTTTTGGTCGGCCCACCATTGCTGTCTCCCTTGCATTCCACCCTTCCATCTGCTGTGCACAGTTTGCAGTTGGGAAGAGGCTGGCCGACTGAAGCGTTAAAAATGCTGTAGGAAGAGGTGTTTCTGCAAAACTGTAGCAAGGTGAGGTTTTCCAGAGAGGAGAAAGATGACATGGATGTTTTCACTGGTTATACAGGGAAGTTAAGTAGTTTTGGAAGGATGGCAGAAGGACGGTGTAGAGCAGTGATGGTGAACCTTTTCGGCACCAAGTGCCTAAACTGGAATGCGCCGGAAACCCTAAGACCAACTGGCTGGGGCGCACATGCCTTTTTTGGGGCCATTTTCAGGCTGTCTTTTGGGCCATTTTCAGGCCGTTTTGGGGCCATTTTCAGGCCATTCTTTGGGCCATTTTCAGGCCATTTTGGGCTGCTTCCTGGGCTGTTTTTCAGGCCTTTTTCGGCTGTTTTTCGGGTTGTTTTTGGCCTGAAAAAGCCTGAAAATGGCCCAAAAAACAACCTGAAAACAGCCTGAAAACAGCCTGCAAAGACCAGCTGGCGATGGCATGCATGCCCACAGAGAGATCTCTGTGTGCCAGAGGTTCACCATCACGGGTGTAGAGTGTCCTGCACAATTACAGTCCTTTGATTTGCAGCTTGATTTAACTTGAGGGATTCTGGACACCTGAATTCTGCTTCTTCCGACCCCTTTTAGAGACTGCAACTAACCAGGTCCTCCTGAGGCCCTACCTGCAGATCCCACTTCTGAAACTGAGGTGTTTTCCTCCACCCCTTTCCTGGCTCCCAGCACAGAGGTTCTATTTTGGGGTGTTACAGAATCAAGCCCCAAAGAAAAGTAACGACATTTTTCAACCTGGCATCCGTGACCCATTTATTATTATTTTTTCTATTTGAAGCACAAATGGGAACGTACAAGGGAAGGAAAGCTCGTGTCCTTTTGCCTGGCCACAGAGAATTTCATTTTCAATGAAAATGTAACTTCTCATTTAAGGAAGGCAGGAACAGTCTTTCAGCTGCACCATCTGGTTTGAAGCGTTCTGGAATCTGCCTCTTGTCTTACCTGAGCACCTCGATCCCACTCATTTAGAGAGACCAGCGTAACGCACAATTCCCCCAAAGCTTTGCACTGTGTCTACGCCAGTGGTGGGTTGCCCCCGGTTCGCACCAGTTCTATAGAACCGATAGTAAACTGGCGGGAGGCTCCGCCCACCAACCCTGATGTCAACAAAAATGCTTCTGTGCATGTGCAGAAGAGCACACATGCGCGAGCAAAGTGAACACGCATGTGCGGCCCCACTGCAAATCGGTAGTAAAGGTAAGTAGAACCCAACCCTAGTCTAGGCCAGTGTTGGCGAATCAAGATGGGGGAGGGGCAGCTTCCCAAATCTAGCAGAATAATGCTGCTACTGATTAGAGGTTATTGTGAAAACGGTTCCCCTTTGTGAAAATCAAAACAGTAAAAACATCCGTCCGAAAATGCCTTTTTTTTGTGAAAGGTAAACCAGGAGTTTTGTTAAGATAAGCAAGGAAATTCAGTGCTCTTCTCTTTTTGTCATGTGGAGACTTACTTCATGGGAATCTAGATACAGTAGTGGGATTCAAATAATTTAACAACTGGTTCTCTGCCCTAATGACCAGCTGGGTAGGCGTGGCTCGGTGGTCATGTGACCGTGTGGGCGTGGCCAACTCAAGATCACTCACGTCGATGGGCGCTTCATCTTAGCTGTTACAATGTAATAAGGGTTAACCAGAGAGGCAGTTTCTGTAAGATTAGGCTAGAAACAACACCAGAACATTTCCTTCCTGCCTTCCTTACAGGATTAGCTCTGTAGGGTGGAAAAAACAAAACAAAATAAGATTTCTTCCAACAACCAGTTCTCCGAACTGCTTAGAAGGTTAACTACCGGTTCTCCCGAATAGGTGCGAACTGGCTGAATCCCACCGCTGCGTAGATACCATTGGCTAAATATGGTTAAATCATGGGCATTGTTTGAGTCCACAGTTGCCTGTCACAGTTTGTCTGGCCAAAATAATAATGGTTTGAGTATCTGTTTGTTGCCTATTTTCTTTGTTTTTTTCATAAACATTTGATGCTATCAACCTCTGGCCTGTCCAGTTTAAAGGCCCCTATCCCAAGCATTTATGGCTTCTGCTATAAGTGATATATTTTTCTTTCTTTGTTTGTTTTTGGGAAGCTTCTTCCTAGGATCTCGAATGGAAGGCGTTCTGACTAGCCTGTTCCCTCAAGTTGTGTTTTTTTGCAAGACCTTGTATACAATATAATAATGGCTGACTGTATACTTCCTTCTTTGTTGTATATATTTTTTTTTGTTAACCATACTCATATCTTCTGCAACAAAGCAAGCTATTTATTTCAGAAATTTATTTAAAGGGTTAAAATGCATCCTAATGTATTTATTATAACTTTCTTAATTATCTTCCTCCTCTTCCTTTTTTCTTGCAAACCAAAGTAAAGAATTTTTCGAACCACTGGTGAAATAAGGAGAAGAAAAACAATTCTATGAGTGGTATTCAAAAGCCCACATCAAAGCAACTATACAATAAAAAATATCTATATATTCATTTTGAATCTTTTTTGTTCTTGTTTTGATGCGAAGTGTTGCAAAAAGTGTGAGCGCCTCTGGGTGGGCTTTGGTGTCCCAGAGGATGTAGGCCAGCCATGAGCTCTACCTCCTCCTCCTCCTCCTCTTCCTCCTTCTCCTCTTCCTTCTTCATCTCCTCCTCTTCTTCCTTCACCTCCTTCTCCTCTTCCTCCTCCACCTCCTCTTCCTTCTTCATCTCCTTCCTTCACCTCCTCCTCCTCTTCCTCCTCTTCCTCCTCTTCCTTCTTCATCTCCTCCTCTTCTTCCTTCACCTCCTTCTCCTCTTCCTCCTCCGCCTCCTCTTCCTCCTCCACCTCCTTCTCTTCCTCCTCCACCTCCTCCTCTTCCTCCTCCTCCTCTTCCTCCTCTTCTTTCTTCATCTCCTCCTCTTCCTCCTTCACCTCCTTCTCCTCTTCCTTCTCCTCCTCCTCTTCCTCCACCTCCTCCTCTTCCTTCTTCATCTCCTCCTCTTCCTCCTTCACCTCTTTCTCCTCTTCCTCCTACTCCTCTTCCTCTTTCACCTCCTCTTCCTCCTTCACCTCCCCTTCCTCCTCCTCCTCCTCCTTTTCCTCCTCTTCCTTCTTCACCTCCTCCTCTTCCTCCTTCACCTCCTCCTCCTCTTCCTCCTCCTCCTCCTCTTCCTCCTTCACCTCCTCCTCCTCGTCTTCTTCCTCCTCCTCCTCTTCCTCCTCTTCCTTCTTCACCTCATCCTCTTCCTCCTTCACCTCCTTCTCCTCTTCCTTCTCCTCCTCTTCCTTCTTCATCGCCTCCTCCTCTTCCTCCTCTTCCTTCTTCACCTCCTGAGAATTCCTGATTTGGAAGATGGTATCCAATTGAAAAGGCGCTATTGCATATCCACACTTCTGATTCTCAAACAGTGTGAAACTTCACAACGAAAGTTGCGATTTCCCCAAATTAAAGTTACTAAATTATGAATCAGGAAGAGATCAGCAATGGAATGATCTAGGACAGAAACTTGATCCTGGATCATGCTTTGCTCTTCATGAAAATGCCAGGCTCCAAACTTTTCGAGTTGGGGTTGGGGTGGGGGGTAATAAATGAAGAAGTGAGACATGGAAATCTCACCAGTGCTAACAGCACCAGCCAACGGAAAGGAGATGACACCTTACTTGCAGTTCAGATGTCTGTAACACACCTTGCTTGAAATAACTACCTTCCGCACGTCATATGCCAAGGTGATTTTTTCCAATTCAAAGCAAAACAGGGACAGAAGTGCAATGAAATAAAAAAAAAAAAATAGACCAACAGGGAACTGAAAAGCCACCGAAAAGCATTTTCAAGACCCCCATTGACTTCCCAAATCAGCTCTATGGTCTTAACGTAGCAACATGTCATGCTTATTCCTTCGGTCTTCCTTTGAGCCTCCAGGCCATCTATTAACTCGGCTGTTTCCCACCTGAAAGTTCAGAGGAAGAGTTAATCTCTGCTCCCTTCCAGGGGGGTCTCTGAGCTGATGGAAATCAAGAGCAGAAAGGGTGGGTGGGTTGCTTTCCTTCAGCTAAGCTGAGCTTCACACACCACAAGTGCAGCTCCTAAGTCAGCTGCCTGCTAGACATGAAAGACCTCATACAAATTATTCTGGCAAGGAAGTGATTGCTTATGAGGCTAGCTTCTTTGGCACTCGGTTCAAAGGCAAGGTGGATTTTCAGAAGTAAGGTACCTGGGATCTTTCGGTTCAGGAACAGGTAAAGACCCTGTTTAAGGTATGGGAGGAATTTAGGGTTGAGGCTAAAGAGAGGAAGCCCATCAAATAGGAAAAGTAAGTCTTGGTTGACTTGACTTTTTAACTGGGATATATATATATATTGCAAGGAGCTCCTAGCAATGGAGCTCCTTGCAATGTTGCTCCTAGAAGCACGAAGCCGAGAACACCAGCCTGAAGATGACGAATGAGACTTCGTCGAAACGTTGCCAAGACACCTCCAATTTTACGTGGGAGAAAAGACCTACATATATATATATATATGTGTGTGTGTGTGTGTGTGTCTTTTTCTTTTTCGTAGGCTTTTATGTGCATATTCTTTCTAGCCAGGTTTTACCTACGTAAACTAAGTTGTTTTGCAGCTCTGGTTGAATGAGATTTCACACAACCAGAGCTGCAAAACAACTTAGTTTACGTAGGTAAAACCTGGCTAGAAAGAATATGCATATCTATATCTATATCTATATCTATATCTATATCTATATCTATATCTATATCTATATCTATCTATCTATCTATCTATCTATCTATCTATCTATCTATCTATCTATCTATCTATCTATCTATATATATGCATATTCTTTCTAGCCAGGTTTTACCTATGTAAACTTAGTTGTTCTTCAGCCCTAGGTTCTGTGAAATCTCATTCACAAGTTCTTGGGCCCTTTTTCTGCTGACAAACTGCAACTCTGTGTTTCTTTTTTCATAGGCTTTTATGTGCATATTCTTTCTAGCCAGGTTTTACCTATGTAAACTTAGTTGTTCTTCAGCCCTAGGTTCTGTGAAATCTCATTCACAAGTTCTTGGGCCCTTTTTCTGCTGACAGAAAAAAGATACATTATGCCTTTTACAGGGAGGATAATTGGGAAGTAGGTGTGGCCCACTGATGACGCCTTAAGAGGTAGAAATAGCTATCTGGGTCTCCCAGGAAGCAACACAGAGTTGCAGTTTGTCAGCAGAAAAAGGGCCCAAGAACTTGTGAATGAGATTTCACAGAACCTAGGGCTGAAGAACAACTAAGTTTACATAGGTAAAACCTGGCTAGAAAGAATATGCACATAAAAGCCTATGAAAAAAGAAAAAAGATACATTATGCCTTTTACAGGGAGGATAATTGGGAAGTGGGTGTGGCCCACTGATGACGCCTTAAGAGGTAGAAATAGCTATCTGGGTCTCCCAGGAAGCAACACAGAGTTGCAGTTTGTCAGCAGAAAAAGGGCCCAAGAACTTGTGAATGAGATTTCACAGAACCTAGGGCTGAAGAACAACTAAGTTTACATAGGTAAAACCTGGCTAGAAAGAATATGCACATAAAAGCCTATGAAAAAAGAAAAAAAAAAGATATATATATATATATATATATATATATATATATATATATATATATATATATATATATATTTGTTTTTCATATTTCTATGCCACCCACTCTCCGAGGACTCTGGGCATCTCACAACAAAGACAACATGAACAACATATTGCCCCCCAACAATCTGGGTCCTCATTTTACCCACCTCGGAAGGATGGAAGGCTGAGTCAACCTTGAGCCGGTGAGATTTGATCTGCTGATCTGCTGAACTAGCAGTCAGCTGAAGTAGCTGCAGTCCTGCACTCTAACCACTGCGCCACCTCGGCTCTTGTTATTGCTTGATATTGCTACTTTAAAGCTCGGATCTAAAGCTTTGCTCAACTTGAGGGCCACCCCAAGTTTTCTGCAGTAGGACAAGGCCCATGTTACAAAGTGGATGGAGCCAGGACTAAAAAATGAGTTCAACTTTAGAAGTTGTGGGGTATTGTAGCCCATCACACAACGAAGGATGTCAGGTTGGAGAAAGTTGTATGGATCCTTTAAAGCTTAACAGAATAATAGAATTGGAAGGGACCTTGGAAGTCGTCTAGTCCAAGGGTCTGCAACCTTAAGCACTCAAAGAGCCATTTGGACCCGTTTCCCACAGAAAAGAAAACACCGGGAGCCACAAAACCTGGATGGGCACGGCCAACTCGATGTCACTCACTTCCACCAGTCACATGACCCCCCCAGCCACGCCTACCCAGCCAGTCATTAGGGCAGAGAACCAGTTGTTAAAAACCACCGGGAACCACAAAACCCTTTTCACATATCCCTCTCCCCTCCCTCCCCCTCCCCCTCTCTCCCCTTCTCTCTGTATCTCTCTATGTCTCTCTCTCTCTCCCCCTCTCTCTGAATCTCTCTATCTCTCTCTCTCTCTTCCCCTCTCTCTGAATCTCTCTATGTCTCTCTCTCTCTCCCCCTCTCTCTGTATCTCTCTATCTCTCTCTCTCTCTTCCCCTCTCTCTGTATCTCTCTATGTCTCTCTCTCTCTCCCCCTCTCTCTGTATCTCTCTATGTCTCTCTCTCTCTCCTCCTCTCTCTGTATCTCTCTATGTCTCTCTCTCTCTCCTCCTCTCTCTGTATCTCTCTATGTCTCTCTCTCTCTCCTCCTCTCTCTGTATCTCTCTATGTCTCTCTCTCTCTCCCCCTCTCTCTGTATCTCTCTATGTCTCTCTCTCTCTTCCCCTCTCTCTGAATCTCTCTATGTCTCTCTCTCTCTCCCCCTCTCTCTGTATCTCTCTATGTCTCTCTCTCTCTCCCCCTCTCTCTGTATCTCTCTATGTCTCTCTCTCTCTCCCCCTCTCTCTGTATCTCTCTATGTCTCTCTCTCTCTGTGTATTTCTCTGTCTCTGCCCTGGCCGCTTCTCCATCCCCTGCCATCACCCTTACCTTCTCAGGCCAGGCGAGGAATGACTGGGAGGGGAGGGGTGGGGCCAGCCAGTGGTGGGATCACCCGACAGGGAGCCACAGCAGAGGGCCCAAAGAGCCGCATGCGGCTCCGGAGCTGCAGGTTGCTGACCCCTCGTCTAGTCCAACCCCCTGCTCCAGCAGGAGACCTTATAGCATGTCAATCTCTTCTTTAAAACCTCCAGTGTTGGAGCACCCACAATTTTTGGAGACAAGTTGTCCCACTGATTAATTGTTCTGTCAAGAAACTTACAACACCTCCAGTTTTCTTTGGGCCAAAGCCACATTTTGCTTCCTTATCTTGTATTGATTTCCCCCCATTGCACTATGTCTGGATGATAGGGGGAAATTAAAGAAGAGGAAATGACAAAAAGAAACAGAGGAAAAGAAAAGAGGAACAGAAAAAAATAATAATAATCCACTTTTGGAATCCTGAGGATAAAAATATAGCATTTGACCTTCTGGGAAGAGGCTGGAAGGTCATCCAAGCTTCTATTTTGCTGAGCCCTGAAAGAATGGGGCCAAAAGGAAGAATGAAGAAGCAGAGAGAAAAAATGGTATGTATCACTTGATCTATTGGCCTCCAGAAGGTCAAAGATCAGAGCACATAAGCCTGCGTGGGCCATTGACTGTGTGATGTCTTCAACAAATCAGGAGGTGGAGAAACCACTTTTTTTTTTCTGGACCTGCCTGACCATATTGCTCTTTCTTGAATAATCTTTCCAATCAGATGTCTCCAGATGGATTGTGTCTGCAACTATGGAAAACTGCTGTAGGAGAAGGAACCTTGGGGGGTGGAATAAAAAGGGGGATCAATCTGGAATCCCTACATAACAGTGGTCGGTTGCTACCGGTTTGCCCTGGGTCGCACGAACTGGTAGCGGCAGTGGTGGGAGGCTCCGCCCATGTGCCCGGACACTTCTGCACATGCGCAGAAGTGTCGCACGCACACACCCACGAACGAACCGGTAGTGACGGGTTTTGAAACCCAATACTACTACATAGCCTCAAGAGAACTAAATGCAACCCTTCTTGAATGCCACTGACTCTTATTGACCTCTAATGAGGTGCTAGGGGACATGGTGGCTCAGTGGCTAAGATGCTGAGCTTGTTGATCGAAAGGTCGGCAGTTCAGCGGTTCGAATCCCTAGGGCCGCGTAACGGGGTGAGCTCCCTTTACTTGTCCCAGCTTCTGCCAACCTAGCAGTTTGAAAGCACGTAAAAAAATGCAAGTAGAAAAATAGGCACCACCTTTGGTGGGAAGGTAACAGTGTTCCGTGCACCTTTGGCATTGAGTCATGCCGGCCACATGACCACGGAAATGTCTTCGGACAGCACTGGCTCTTTGGCTTAGAAATGGAGATGAGCACCGCCCCCTAGAGTCAGGAACGACCACCACATATGTGTGAGGGGAACCTTTACCTTTACCTTAAGGAGGTAAAGCTGGCCTTTAGTTGAGAAGATACTTGTGCATTAGCTTTTAGTTGAGAAGATACCTGTGTATTGACTGTTAGCAATACGTTGGTTTCATTGAATCTTCAGGCATGGGCAGGTCTTTTGCTACAGTCCTGCAGGACACTCCAAATTGGGAGAAGTGACTTTAGAATATATTAAGCCAGAGGAAAATATATCAATAGTTAACCTAGGTTGTGTGCCTGCTGGTATTTGAAACATATGTGGGTCCTGACTGAATGGCACATAATGACAGGGATGTTCTGTAGACTGGATGGAGTTTGGGGAATATTCGGCTATTTTTTGACTAATTCTCCCTATTGCTTCTCTTTCTCTCCTCATTCTTCCTGGTGCATCCTTACTCTATTTCTTCTTCTTCGTCTTGTTTCTTAACTAGCCTTGACACTTTTCTTCCTGTTTTTGTTTTCTCTTTTAAACACTTTTATATGTTTATATACTAATGTTCCTCAATGTTAGCTGCCTTGAGTTACCTACAAAGTAATAAAGCTGGGATAAAAACATCTAATAATAAAATAAAACAGAGGGATAGAATCAAGATCCTGTGAAGGGTTAATACCACTTTATAATGCCTTGGTAAGCCACACTTGGAATACTGCATTCAGTTTTGGTCGCCACGATATAAAAAAGATGTGGAGACTCTAGAAAGTGTGTAGAGAAGAGCAACGAAGATGATTAGGGGACTGGAGGCTAAAACATATGAAGAACGGTTGCAGGAACTGGGTATGTCTAGTTTAATGAAAAGAAGGATCAGGGGAGATATGATAGCAGTCTTCCGATATCTCAGGGGCTGCCCCAAAAAAGAGGGAGTCAAGCTATTCTCCAAAGCACCTGAGGTCAGGACAAGAAACAATGGGTGGAAACTAATCAAGGAGAGAAGCAACTTAGAACTAAGGAGAAAATTCCTGACAGTGAGAACAATTAATTAACAATTAATTAGCGGAACAACTTGCCTTCAGAAGTTGTGAATGCTCCAACACTGGAAGTTTTTAAGAAGATGTTGGATAACCATTTGTCTGAAGTGGTGTAGGGTTTCCTGCCTATGCAGGGGGTTGGACTAGAAGACCTCCAAGGTCCCAACTCTGTTATTCTATATTTCTAAAAATAAGATTGTGGCCACGTTTCGTTTAGCACATCCAAGGGAGTGAGGTTTGGTAGAGGCAAACAACGCAGGGAAACCAAAGATAGATTTGCCTTCAAGGGACAGTAGCAGCTAAGGTGGTGCAAAGGGAAACTGTGACATTGGCTGCTAATGACGCAGATGCAAGGCAGTGCTTGCAGGATGACATCGAGTAGGGCAGGCTAATTATTGTCAAAATGGGTTTCTCTGAAAAGCCTCCTGAATGGGACTGGCAGCATTGAGTTTCGCTGCCCACCTCTCCATTTGCTTGAGCAAACGAGGGATTTGCAAAACCCCGGTAAAACGATACTGCAGTTGGTGCAATAATAAATATCACGTTTTCTAGTCTAGGTCTTGTTCGCTGCAGCCAACATGGCACTGAAACACTCTGGAGGGAGGTGGGAAGGGTAGCGGGTCGAGATATCCATATCATATCCCAGGCGAGGCTTACTTTACTTTACTTTTATTTGATTTGTATACCGCCCTACTCCCGAAGGACTCAGGACGGTGAACAGCCAACAATAAAATACATATATACAAAATTTAAAAAGCAGAAATAAAATCGAATTAAATAGTTTGGCCCAGACAAATTAAAACCCCAATCAATTTAAAACAAATTTAAACTTTGAGGATTAAAAATATTAAAAATATTAAAATTATTAAAATTGTTTAAAAAGAGGGAGAAAGTTAGGCCAGGCCCGCCTGGTGAAATAAAAAGGTCTTTAGAGCGCGGTGGAAGGTGCGCAGATCCGGGATCCTCCGTATCTCCGGGGGGGAGCTCGTTCCAGATAGTAGGTGCCTCCACATAGAAGGCTCTGCCCCTGGGGGCCGCCAGTTGACATTGTTTGGCCGACGGCACCCGGAGGAGCCCCTCTCTATGGGAACGTACCGGCCGGTGGGAGGCTATTGGTGGTAGTAGGTGGTCCCGCAAGTACCCAGGTCCTGAGCCATGGAGCGCTTTAAAGGTGGTAACCAAAACCTTGAAGCGCACACAGAAGACCACCGGGAGCCAGTGCAGCTCGCACAGGAGGGGTGTTACATAGGAGCGCCATGTCGCTCCCATTACCACCCGCGCGGCCACACTCTGCGCCAGTTGGAGCCTCCGGGTGCTCCTCAAGGGGAGCCCCATGTAGAGAGCGTTACGATAGTCCAGGCGGGAGGTGGCGAGGGCATGAGTGACTGTGCGTAAGGCTGATGAAGTTGCGCAGGTGAAAATGAATTCAGGCCTGAATGGGCAGCAAAACGGTAGCTTCAGCTGAACCGAACTTTCTCATTTCCTTCAGCGGGATTTTTGGCCTTGTAAAATGTGTACTGAGCAGAAGCCTCAGAGATTAATTATTACTACTTTATGATGCTTTGGTAAGATCACACTTTGGAATCCTGCATCCAGTTTTGGTCGCCACAATGTAAACGTTGAGATGTAGAAAGAGTGTCGAGAAGAGCAACCAAGAGGATTAGGGGACTGGAGGCTAAAACATACGATGAACGGTTGCAGGAACTGGGCATGGCTAGTCTAGTGAAGAGAAGAGAAGGACCAGGGGAGACATGATAGCAGCCTTCCAATATTTGAGGGGCTGTCCCAGAGAGGAGAGGCTCAAGCTATTCTCCAAAGCCCCTGAAGGCCAGACAAGGAATAATGGATGGAAACTGATCAAGGAGAGATTCAACCTGGAAATAAGGAGGAACTTTCTGACAGTGGGAACAATCAACCCATGGAACAGAAGTTGCCTTCGGAAGTTGTGGGAGCTTTATCACTGGAAGCTTTCAAGAAGAGACTGGACTGCCATCGGTTAGAAATGGTGTAGGGTCTCCTGCTGGGTGGGGAGGTTGGACTAGATGACCTACAAGGTCCCTTCCAACTCTGTTAATCTGATATCTAATGTAAAAAACACATATTGTGTTTTGCTCACCTGGCTTAGGGTTTAATGCATTGCATGAACCCAGCTGAAGGATTGACATTTTAGAGGTTCCTATATTAATGGAACTAACATATCATCATCATCAACAACAACACTTCAAAAAGGGAATCCTCAGGGTTTTTCCCCCAGAAATTATCAGCACTAACATCAGCACCTTAAGGGCAATCCATTCCTGAGAGCCCAAGCTTGTCTCAAGTGACTCAATAGCTATATGACCAAAGAAGCTTGTTCCCTCTGTTGTGACACCAGTTATGGAAGACCCTCCATTTCCCCTCCCCAAATTCAGATGGCGATGACCCTGTTGCTCTTTTGAAAATCACTGAAGACTTGCTTTTTTCCCACGGGCGTGGTGTGTTAAATCTAACCCTTACAGAGGTTTTAAAATGCATTTTAGGGAGATGGATGTTGAGTCTTTTGCTGCTGGTTATTTGGTTCTGAGGCTGATATTTTGATCTTGGTTTTTTTTAAATTGGTTGTTTACTGCCTGGAGTCCTTCTGAATTGGGGAGGGAGAGGACATCCCAAAGGAACAAACAAATAACAACATTCACTTATTCTTGAAGGAGAGAAGAGGGAACCTTGAACAGAAGTTCCTGCACTGTGATGCTTTTTTATGGGTTCCCCTTGTTAATTGCTAATTCCCAGGCACTAAAAACATCTACTCTGTCATATACCTTTTCCCTGGTCCCTTCAGTCTCCTTGCGTTGCCCTGGCAACAGAGGCCATGACACCTTGGCAAGAGTGACAGGGGTCCAACAAAGCCTTCTGTCATGGTACCAATTGGATTGAAATATTCTGGGGCCCCCACCTCCTCTTTCGGAGGGCACAATGCAAGAGACAAGAGTCCTGGGGGGGTGGCTGGGCCTAGCAGGGGGATACCAAATGCTGACCAACTGTGCGGAGCCCTGACGTTCTTGCCTCCTGGTTGCCTTGTTTCTTTAGCTTTCCTTGGGTCAGAAGGACAAGGTTCACTGACTCCTCTTAGTTGCAGAGCCGAAGGTGGATTAAAGAGGGGTGACGGCCTCTTCTTGTTAGTTTTGCCTGGGGGGAGGCCAGATCAGTCATCCACAAAACCCCTCACACACTTTGTGGAGTCCACAAGTGTCATTCAGGATGAAGATAGCTGTCCATCATATCCTCAGAACAAGTGGGAGCACGTAGGGCCCAGCAGGAGCCGATAGACCCATCAGGAGATGGAGTTGTTCTGAAAAGCTCCAACTTCTTCTTTTTTTTTTAAAGGAATGATAGCTATTCAAACACTGTTTTGAAAAGATTGTTATCTATATTGGAAATGAGTATATACCAGCAGATATGATGGGAATGCTCACGTATAGCAAACTTAATAGATCTGTAAACTAGGAATGATTTATTTACAGGTAGTCCTGGATTTACGACCACAATTGAGCCCCAAATTTTTGTTGCTAAGTGAGACATTTGTTAAGTGAGTTTTACTTTTAAGTAAACTAACTTTACTATTATTCTGTTATCTGCAAGGTATCATCCAATTCTGTTATTCTGTTATTCAGTGGCTTGCCTACTTTGCGGCAGGGAGTAATTTCTATCCATCTCTGGGCTGAACTGTCACTGTTCCCTGCCTTCTCTCCCAAGATAGCTGTTTCTGGAATCCTGTTGCATAGCAGAGGAAGGAGCCACTGCGGCTGCAGGCCGAGAGCTCCTTTTGTTTCCACATTTCAACTCCTTCCGTGATGGAGCTAAAACGGCTTTCTGGCAAAGAAGTCTGTCCAATCCAACCCTCCCTTCTCCATTGCACATTTCCCGCACCGATTCCCTAAGAATAACTCCAGAACTCTTCAGGGCTGAGTTTTGGAAACTGGGGAGAATAATATTATTATTATTTTCTTAATTCAGACAATTTATATGGCCACCTAACTCACTCATGGTGACTCCTGGCGGCTTGTAAAAATAAAATCTCAGTACAAAAGCCAATAAATCTCCCTGGTCCCATCTCTGCCTCCGATGCAGAGCCATCATCCGGGCCTTCTCTAGACTCCAGGACAGGCCCATTGTCCTCCCCAGCCTCCTCACTGTACGGCTCCGCTGCCAGTTCCTCCGGCTGCTGGCGGACCACAACACTTTGATCCTTTAACCAGGACAAGGGAAGGAAACTTGATATTTGTGTGCCTTAATGCAAACTGTAAGGAAGAGATAACCATGATGGGGCTCAATGAGACCTGTTACTGAAATGACAGGGGGGAAAATCTTAAGTCTAAAACAACCAATTTATACAGAAGGAACCCAGACCAACAGAACCTTCCTTCCTTTCCTTCTTTCTTTCTTTCTTTCTTTCTTTCTTTCTTTCTTTCTTTCTTTCTTTCTTTCTTTCTTTCTTTCTTTCTTTCTTTCTTTCTTATATTTCTATACCGCCTTTCTCCCATAGGACTCAAGGCGCTGTACAGTCAAGAAAAATATAGATACACAAACATCATAAAATTGCTAATTAAAATTATTATTATAACATAGTTTGGCCCAATTAAATAGAACCTAAAATTAGATAACATTTTAAAAAATCATTCACATGTTCATATGTTTAGCCCCGCCTGTTGGAACATCAGGGTTTTGAGGGCACGGCGGAAAGCACGGAGATCAGGGATATTTCGTATCTCAGGGGGCAGTTCATTCCAAAGGGTTGGAGCCCACACAGAGAAGGCCCTCCCCCTGGGAGTCGCCAGTCGGCATAATTTGACTGACGGTACCCTGAGTAGTCCCTCCCTGTGAGAACGAACTGGTCACATAATTCACATGAGTATAAGAAGGATAATGTCCTACATAATTAGACTTGGAAAATTATATTATTAAAGCCCACTTTAATAGAAATAGCTTTAGCCTTCCTATGGAGCTAAGATTCCTAATCTCGCCTACCGGGGGTGTGGGGATGACAACAATCTTGTAGGTCTCATCGTGCTGTAACTCTCCCTTCCCTTATGTTTAGAAATTAAAGAGCGGTTGAGATATTTGCTTCATGCTTTGTTTGGAAGTATGCTCAGCTGCTCAAAGTGGAAATTCTCCAGGGGTAGGGAATAAAAGGTGGAAGGAAGCAACATTAGCTGTTTGTCTTAGGGTGAATGGACATTTGGAGATGCTACCCATGAATGTGATTTTAGCACAAACCCCAGCAATGTTCATTGTGCAACAGGGATGAAATCCAGCAGGTTCTGATAGGTTCTGGAGATCCGGTAGCGGAAATTTTGATCCGTTCGGAGAACCAGTAGTGGAAATTTTGAGTAGTTGAGAGAACCGGCAAATACCACCTCTGGCTGACCCCCGAGTGGGGTGGGAATGGAGATTTTGCAGTATCCTTCCCCTGGAGTGGGATGGGAATGGAGATTTTGCAGTATCCTTCCTCTGCCATGCCCACCAAGCCACACCACGCCCACCAAGCCACGCCCACAGAACCGGTAGTAAAAAAAAAAAATTAGATTTCACCACTGCTATGCAAGAACTTTGCTTTTCCCTTTAACTTGGGATCACATTTATTGAACAAAATTAGTTTTGGAACCCAGGAAGATGCCTTGTCTAGCTCAGCTTATTTATCTGTCCATCTCAATAAGTTTAATGGTGTCATCTCAGGTGGACAGGATGTCCCACGACCCGCTCATTGATACCAGAGAGGCTGGGGACTGCTCTGGAAAGCATATCTGGAAACATTGGGCATCCTCCCCTGAGGATGCCTCTTGCAAAGTTCCAGCTTGAGGTCCAGACAAACAGCCTGGATCCTACCATCCTCCAGCCCCTCCTTTCCTCCCTCCCTCCCTCCCATTCAGTGCATCTTCCTTTATAGCTGTCTGCTTGTGTTATTGGTCAGGGATTGTCTGCCTTCCAGGAACTGTGGGATGGTTAATGGATCTCTCCGGCGGAGGTTAGGCTAAGCAAATAGCCCGTCCATCTCTGAGTTAGCTTGATTGGAATGGATTGCCTGAGTGAAGGGAGGGAGAGGGAAAGAGAGAAGAGACAGGGAGGAAAGCTGCTTTTGGGGCCAGTCAGAAGCCTTGCCTAAAGGGAGTCTGCATCCATAGCATATTGACCAGCTGTCAGGCCATAGAGAATCATTCTCTTTCCTTCCTTCCTTTCTTCCTTCCTTCCTTCCTTCCTTCCTTCCTTCCTTCCTTCCTTCCTTCCTTCCTTCCTCCCTCCCTCCCTCCCTCTCCCTCCCTCCCTTCTTCCTTCCTTCCTTCTTTCCTTCTTTCCTTCCTTCCTTCCCTCTCTCCCTCCCTCCCTTCTTCCTTCCTTCCTTTCTTCCTTCCCTCTCTCCCTCCTTCCCTCCTTCCTTCCCTCCTTCTCTCCTATCCTCCCTCCCTCTTTCCTCCCTCCCTCCCTTCTTCCTTCCTTCCTCCCTCCCTCCCTTCTTCCTTCCTTCTTTCTTTCCCTCCCTCCTTCCCTCCCTCCTTCCCTCCTTCCCTCCCTCCCTCCCTCCCTCCCTCTTTCCTTCCTTCCTTCCTTCCTTCCTTCCTTCCTTCCTTCCTTCCTTCCTTCCTTCCTTCCTTCCTTCCCTCCCTCCCTCCCTCCCTCTCTCCCTCCTTCCTTCCCTCCTTCCTTCCTTCCTTCTTTCCTTCCTTCCTTCCTTCCTTCCTTCCTTCCTTCCTTCCTTCCTTCCTTCCTTCCTTCCTTTTTTGCAGGTTGCTTCCTTCATCTGCTCAGGCTTCTGTGGCTTCTGATCATTGTCTTCTCCTGCACAGTTGCTCATCTCTGAGCATTCAAAAAGGATGAAAAGGGACACAGTGGCTCAGTGGCTAAGATGCTGAGCTTGTTGATCAGAAGATCGGCAGTTCAGCGGTTCGAATCCCTAGTGCTGCCTAATGGGGTGAGCTCCCGTTAACTTGTCCCAGCTTCTGCCAACCGAGCAGTTCGAAAGCATGTAAAAATGCAAGTAGAAAAATAGAGACCACCTTTGGTGGGAAGGGAACAGCGTTCTGTGCGCATTTGGCATTTAATCATGCCGGCCACATGACCACGGAGACGTCTTCGGACAGCCCTGGCTCTTTGGCTTTGAAACGGAGATGAGCACTGCCCCCTAGAGTCGGGAACAACTAGCACATATGTGCGAGGGGAACCTTTACCTTAACCTTTTTAGGAGGAAGCATCTTGTGAGAACACAGCCTAATTGGTTTAATACCAAGTGAAGGCAGAAAATGGGTGAATCCAGACATGAGATTAAGCATGTTTTGGGAAGTCAGCCAACGATCTCAAAAGAAAGAAAGACATTCAAGCTCTTTGAGATGATTGGAGGGGCTACAGAGCAGATTGTCTCCCTCCTGTCTTCTCCTAGGGATTTGAAAAGCCTTCCCTGGACCCTAAGAGTCAATGTCCAGTTAGAGAATTCCCAAGAGGTCCTGACAGTTAGGGAAACTAGGTGCTGAGGCCGAGGGCTTGGATCATTGCCAAGGAACTAACATGATCTGACCTCATCAGTGCGGGGAAAAGCACAACAGGAAGTCTCAGTATGCATTCCTAGCATATTCAAGTCAGCAGCAGCAGAGTCCCAAAGCAAAGCTTAATCGCTAGGGACTGCCATCTGTTTCTCTGCATTCAACCCCTCCTCTTTTCGGATTGCCATCGGAACGAAATGCAAAGCAGGCTGCTGTTGTGGCAGGGATGATCTGATAGCCCAGATGTTGCTGCTGGTTCTACTCATTGGTTCTTCCTTAGTTGGGTTGGATGCTGAGTATGATGGCCACTTCTAATTGAATCAGTGGTGAAATCCATTTTTTTTTTACTACCGGCTCTGTGGGCGTGGCTTGGTGGGCGTGGGGTGGCTTTGGTGGGTGTGGCTTGGTGGGTGTGGCAGGGGAAGGATACTGCAAAATCCCCATTCCCACCCCACTCCCGGGGGAAGGATATTGCAAAATCTACATTCCCACCCCACTCCTAAGGAAAGGATACTGCAAAATCCCCATTCCTCCCCTCCACTAATGGGGGAAAGATATTGCAAAATCTCTATTCCTACCCCCACTTCTGGGGGAAGGATATTGCAAAATCCCCATTCCCTCCCCACTTCTGAGGAAAGGATATTGCAAAATCCCCATTCCCTCCCCACTTCTGGGGAAAGGATATTGCAAAATCTACATTCCCACCCCACTCCCGAGGGAAGGATATTGCAAAATCTCTATTCCCACCCCACTCCCGGGGGAAGGAAATTGCAAAATCTCCATTCCCACCCCACTCCTGGGGGAAGGACATTGCAAAATCTCCATTCCCACCCCACTCCTGGGGCCAGCCACAGGTGCTATTTGCCGGTCCTCCGAACTACTCAAAATTTCCGCTACCGGTTCTCCAGAACCTGTCAAAACCTGCTGGATTTCACCCCTGAATTGAATACTTCTACCTTCAACTCCTGCATTCATCCTTTTGTTCATTCATAAGCTTTCTGCCTTCATTCATTCACTCCCTGGAAAAGGTCATTCACACAAATGCCATGACGATCTTTGATGGGTATTGCAGCTTCTGGCACAGTTCATCTTTCTCAGATTGCAAGCACTGAATCAGGATTGGCACTGGACTCCAGCGTTGTTACGCACTTGCCAAGGCCACTGTACCAATGAACGCCTTGGTGATAATATTCCAGAACCCTCAGTTTACTGTCTAACTATCTTGATGCTACTGCCTGATCTGCCACTTCTTCCTACAAGGAAAGAAACACTGATTGGAGTGAAGAGAAGAAGCAATGCCCTGTCCATGTTTCCCTCTCTCTGATAGTGATGCAGCTTCGAATAAGAGATGCTGCCTTCAGAAGCCACTTTCCATACAGAGGTGGGCTTAACAGGGGACAGCAGGGTCAAATGTGCTGATCCTTTTAAATGAATCATTTAAATATGAGCCAGCCGTGTACAGCAGCTGCCAAAACAGCCAACACAGTTCTAGGCTGCATAAACAGAGGGATAGAATCAAGATCACGTGAAGTGTGAATACCACTTTATAATGCCTTGGTAAGGTCACACTTGGAATATTGCATTCAGTTTTGGTCGCCACGATGTAAAAAAGATGTTGAGACTCTGGAAAGAGTGCAGAGAAGAGCAACAAAGATGATTAGGGGACTGGAGGCTAAAACATACGAAGAACGGTTGCAGGAACTAGGTGTGTCTAGTTTAATGAAAAGAAGGATTAGGGGAGACGTGATAGCAGTATTCCAATATCTCAGGGACTGCCCTAAAGAAGAGGGAGTCACACTATTCTCCAAAGCACCTGAAGGCAGGACAAGAAGCAATGGGTGGAAACTAATCAAGGAGAGAAGCAACTTAGAACTAAGGAAAAATTTCCTGACAATTGGAACAATTAATCAGTGGAACAACTTGCCTCCAGAAGTTGCGAATGCTCCAACACTGGAAGTTTTTCAGAAGATATTGGATAACCAATTGTCTGAAGTGGTATAGAGTTTCCTGCCTAGGCAGGGGGTTGGACTAGAAGACCTCCAAGGTCCCTTCCAACTTGTTATTCTATTCTATTCCTCCCAGAAGTTGGTAAAAATGTCTTCCAGAGTAGACTCATAACTGTTGGTCAACAATGATCAGGATATGATTCCTCCTCCAGAACTTTTTAAGTTCAGATACGTTGTACAAAAGACAGAGACAACAGGAACATGACAAATCTATGCAACATATTTTCTAATCATACACAGATGGCTATGAGGTTCACTTGAAGAAGATTGGAGAAGAAAGTTACTGGCCCAGGAGTAAGAAAGTGGATTTTGGAGGAACGTGAGATACAATAGGAAAATGACTTGTCAACCATGACATTTGTTTAGAGTGTCCATATGTCCACTTTATAGAGGGAAAAAGTAAAGGTTCCCCTCGCACATATATGCTAGTCGTTCCAGATTCTAGGGCTCATCTCCGTTTCAAAGCTGAAGAGCCAGTGCTGTCTGAAGATGTCTTCATGGTCATGTGGCCGGCATGACTAAATGCCAAAGGCGCACGGAACACTGTTGCCTTCCCACCAAAGGTGGTCCCTATTTTTCTACTTGCATTTTTTACGTGCTTTCGAACTGCTAGGTTGGCAGAAGCTGGGACAAGTAACGGGAGCTCACCCCATTACGCGGCACTAGGGATTCGAACCGCTGAACTGCCGACGTTTCGATCGACAGGCTCAGCATCTTAGCCACTGAGCCCCCCGCATCCTTTATAGAGGGTAGCTCTCATTTAAAGGGGGGGGGCTTCTCAACCTCTTTGAGGGAGTTTTTTTTTATTTACAGTGGCCACCACAGGCAAGTCAGAGTTAAAGAATTCATTAGAAGGACTTGATGTTCATCAACAGCTCTAACAGTAAATTACGTGGCGGCATAAATCACCTCGTTGTCTTCCCCAAGCAGTGAGACACATCCATTTCAACTTGAGTCACTTGCTCCAAATTTCCATCCTCTACATCAGCATGTGCAAATCAGATGGAAATCTGTCTTCTCTTTGGAGTGACACATTTTCCTTTCCCTATTGGCACGTAAGTGCTTGCTCCAGATGCAGCCTCTACGTGTTGCTCAGCCCGACTCTTGCCTTCAAGAGGACCTCACTTGGAAGTCACGGGTGTTCCTGCAATGTAGCATGTCTGTCGTATCATCTGATGAAATCACATTCTTTTTCCAATAAAGATTCGCAATAAGGCATTGGCTTCTAAGGCAGCTGCAAATAGAATGAGTAACCCCCCCACACACACACACCCGACCCCAGCTGGACCCTCCTTTTCAAGACCTGATGCGTATTCTTCCCGATTCCCAGCACAAGGCCTGGAAAAGGGAAGAGAGCACAGTCTTTATTTAGCGGGAGCTTCCTGTTTCCAATTCCTTTATAATTTCCCCCCCCCCCAAAGAACAGCCTGCAGAGACAGGAATTTTTTTCTTTTTTTACTTGTTGTTGTTGTTCTGGGAAAATCCAGGCAGGATCTGCATTGTCCAAGCTTTGATGTCTTTTCTTGGGGCCATTTCCTGTTCGCTTGAACGCAGGTTAAAAATATGCTTCTGCTGACATCATCACAGCGGATCGTCTCCTGCCAGACTCAGCCAGGCAAGTCTCTTGCTACGCTGTTTTTTTTTTTTTTAAGGGTTGACACGAGAAAGCTCTTCCTTTGGCTTGCTGAGGACAACTGAACCCCAGCAGCTGCGAAAAAATGGAGGCAAGCAGGAAGAGAGAGAGAGAGAGAGAAAAGAAGGCGCTTGATTCCCGTAGACTGTTTCCTATGCTACATTGCTTTGCATCATTTCCAGCACCTTCTACCTTTCGTGAACCAACATCTGTGATCCATTGTCCTGTTTCAGACTACACATGAAAAGCACACACAAACACACACACACAAAAGGAAGTAGAATATATATCTTACCTCTCTGTTGGACAAACAAAGCAGTTGGCATGAAGTACATTGAAGCATCAAAGGGACACAGTGGCAAAGTGGCGAAGGCGCTGAGCTTGTCGATCGAAAGGTCAGAAGTTCAACAGTTTGAATCCCCTAGTGCCGCGTAATGGGGTGAGCTCCCGTTACTTGTCCCAGCTTCTGCCAACCTAGCAGCTCGAAAGCACGTAAAAAAGGCAAGTAGAAAAATAGGGACCACCTTTGGTGGGATGGGAACAGCGTTCCGTGCACCTTTGGCGTTTAGTCATGCCGGCCACATGACCACGGAGACGTCTTTGCACAGCGCTGGCTCTTTGGCTTTGAAATGAAGATGAGCACCACCCCCTAGAGTCTGGAACGACTAGCACATATATGCGAGGGGAGCCTTTACCTTTACATTGAAACAAAATAAAGCAAAATTTAAAAAAATAAACAAACCAGATTGTTAATTCTGTAGCAGCCATATTGCCAAAAGTGAGGCAACAAAGCATTGGCTGAATGTGCATTGTTGAATAGCTGGCTTTGGATATTAAAGGTTGCCTGGCCAGCAAAGAAAGATCCGGGTGAATCTCTGTGGATCGATTATTGTGTCACCACTGAAAGTCGTGCCATTTTAGGGAGAACATTCCCTGGGGTTTATCCCAGAGGAGATAAAGTCAGCCAACCAGCTGCATCAGCAAATAAAAATCCGAAAGAAAATATATCACAGAAGCCCATTTTTTAAAAAAGACCAAGATAACGAATCTGTGAAAGCTAAGAATGACTGCATGTGTGCATCAGGGGTGAAATCTAGCAGGTTCTGACAGGTTCTGGAGAACTGGTAGTGGAAATTTTGAGCGGTTCAGAGAACTGGTAGCGGAAATTTTGAGTAGTTTGGAGAACCGGCAAATACCACTGCTGGCTGGCCCCAGAGTGGGGTGGGAATGGGGATTTTGCAGTATCCTTCCCCTGGAGTGGGGTGGGAATGGAAATTTTGCAGTATCCTTCCCCTGCCACTCCCACCAAGCCATGCCCACCAAGCCACACCACGCCCACCAAGCCACACCATGCCCACAGAACCAGTAGTTAAAAAATTTGGATTTCACCACTGGTGAAGATAGATGGATGCAATCAAACCTTAGCATCTGTAGAAAGTGAAATATGGAAGGGTGTTATGTATAGCATGAAACCGTAAACTACTATTCAAATATGTAATAGTTTACTAAACATGAGCACCAGAGATAAGAATACCCCATTCAGTTACTTTTGGGAATCAATTCAAGGGGCTGGTTATCACGTTTTAGGGTCATCCCTTTAAGTTTCTAGATTCTATCATATCTCAAGACTGAAAATGGACACCTAACATCAAAAACGTCATTTAAAAAGCACAACAGAGAATATTTTTTCTGCGCCAACTCAGAAAACTCAAACTGCCCAAGGAGCTGCTGATCCAGTTCTACAGAGGAATTATTGAGTCTGTCATCTGCACCTCCGTAACTGTCTAGTTTGGCTCTGCAACCCAACAAGATAGACACAGACTTCAGAGGATCATTCGAACGGTAGAAAAAACAATGGCTACCAACCTGCCTTCCATTGAGGATCTGTATACTGCACGAGCCAAAAAGAGGGCTGTGAAAATATCTACCCCTCGTATCAGTGGTGGGTTTCAAAATTTTTTACTACCGGTTCTGTGGATGTGGCTTGCTGGGCGTGGCATGGCTTGGTGGGGGTGGCAGGGAAAGGATACTGCGAAATCCCCATTTCCTCCCAATCAGCTGGGACTCGGGAGGCAGAGGATAGATGGGGATGGGGCCAGTCAGAGGTGGTATTTACTGGTTCTCTGAACTACTCAAAATTTCTGCTACCGGTTCTCCAGAACTGGTCAGAACCTGCTGAAACTCACCTCTGCCTCCCATCCTGGACATAAATTGTTTCAACTTCTACCCTCAAAACAACAGTATAGAGCAGAAGTCTTCAAACTTGGCAGCTTGAAGACTTGTGGACTTCAACTCCCAGAATTCTCCAGCATGCTGGCTGGAGAATTCTGGGAGTTGAAGTCCACAAGTCTTCAAGCTGCCAAGTTTGAAGACCTCTGGTATAGAGCACTGCACACCAGAGCAACTAGACACAGGGACAGTTTTTTCCCTCATGCCATACTCTGCTAAACAACTAATTCCCACAACACTGTCAAAATATTTACTAAAACTGTATTACTATTATACTTATCCTTCCTATTGCCTATGTCCTTCTACTTATGACTATAACCTTGTTGCTTGTATCTTTACGATTATATTGTTTTCTTTAGTTTCCTAGTATGATTTTGATTGCTTACTTAGTATCTTCTGACCATCACTAAGTGTTGTATCTTATGATTCTTAATGATTGTATTTTTTTATGTACACTGAGAGCTTATGCACCGAAGACAAATTCCTCGTGTGTCCAATCACACTTGGCCAATAAAGAATTCTATTCTATTCTATTCTATTCTATTCTGTTCTGTTCTGTTCTGTTCTGTTCTGTTCGGTTCGGTTCGGTTCGGTTCGGTTCGGTTCGGTTCGGTTCTACTCTACTCTACTCTACTCTACTCTACTCTACTCTACTCTACTCTACTCCTGTTCTATTCTATTCTATTCTATTCTATTCTATTCTATTCTATTCTATTCTATTCTATTCTATTCTATTCTATTCTATTCTATTCTATTCTATTCTATTCTATTCTAGTCCATGGCACAGGGCCAGGATTGTGGGACCAGGTCTCCCTGATGGCATTTGTCCATTCTACTAGGTTGGATAGATTGGGTGTGCTGCCAATTGCAGTCATAAGCTGTGAGGATTGTAAAGTCATCAAGTGACTGACCTGATTTTACAACCTGTTGTGTTACGTGGTTATTCAGTGAACCTATCGTTCACTATGGGACATTTCTTTTTGTCAGGAACCAGAATTAAACATGGTTTGGGACAAAACCATCACAAATCACACTCAAGCGGTTGTGGGATGCTACAAATGCCCATCAACGTAGACCAGTTGGTGAGCATCCAAAACGCGATCACATGATGACAGGTGGGGTAGATATCTTAGAATTGAGCAATAAGTACCATTGGGGAAGTCCGTCATAAATTCGAATGGTTGCTTAGTGACTGGTCATAAGTCAAAGATGACATGTGCAGAGATTTTCAGAACAACCTTACAAATCAAGGTTGACTCAGCCTTCCATCCTTTCTAAGGTAGGTAAATTGAGGACCCAGTTTGTGGGGGCAATAAGCTGACTTTGTATAAATATACAAAAGTATGAAGGCTATTGTTTAACGCATTGTAAGCCACCCTGAGTCTCCGGAGAAGGGCGGCATATAAATCAAATTAAAAAAAAAATGCTGTTAGGAGTTTGGGGGTTTTTTTGTTTTTGTTTTTTTTTTTGGTTCGGAGAAATTTGAAAACTTTTCTAACTTGACTGTTGATCATATTGTTCAAGATACACAGGCTGGAAAGCTCAACAATGAGAAGACAATGTGCTCCCTCTTGTGATGGAAAATTGAAGTAGAGGCTTATGAAAGCTATCTCTTCATGCAGGGCGAGTGAAGGCAAGTCTGCTATAGGTCTACAAAGAGTAAATGCCGTAAAAAGTATTTCCACTCTGAAAGATATTAAGAAGAGATGTAAATTACCCCTTTCACCTCTCAATTGTTTTCCAGATCTAAGCAAACCCACCTTGCTCGCATTGTTGAAAAAATACAGATACAAATTCAACTTACAACGGTTCATTTAGTGACCATTCAAAGTTACAACAACACTGGAAAAAGTGACTTACGACCGTTCTTCGCACTTACGACCATTGCAGCTTCCCTGTGATCAAAATTCAGACGGTAGGCAACTAACTCATATTTATGACCGTTCCAGAGTCATATGATCGCACGTTGTGACCTTCTGACAAGCAAAGTCAACGGGGAAGCCAAGATTACTAACTGTTAGTAACGTGTTACTAACTTAACAACTGCAGTGATTCACTTAACAACGTTGGCAAGAAAAGTTGTAAAATGGGGCAAAACTCACTTTGCAAATGTCTCACTTGGCAACAGAAATTTTGGGTTCAATTGTGATCATAAATCGAGGACTACCTATACTACTAGGGTTCAGCACTGGTAGTTATCAATCACCTCTGATAAAAAAAAGGTTCAATTCATAAAATTTATGAAAACTTATACCAGGGTGTTCATACAATACAGTCAACAAATATCAGGATGATGCAGTGATGGGGTTCAAATAATTTAACAACCGGTTCTCTGCCCTAATGATTTCTTCCAACAACCAGTTTACCAAACTGCTCATAAAGTTAACAACCGGTTCTCCCGAAGTGGTGCGAACCGGCTGAATCCCTCCACTGGGATGGTGGTTGTGATGGTGTGATCAAAGCTTTGCTTGTTGCAGCACATGTTAAACCCATAAAACTTAGATATATGATAAAAATCACTATTCACTCGTCCTCCAACGTCCAATATATTTACCATGTATTACAACCCTTCTTTTTAAAGAAGCATCGCTGCATCTTCCACTCAATGAGCACAGTTCTTTAAGCCAATTTTTCTTTTAAGCTTGCCATCGTCTTCTTCCCTCTCCCCATCCAGCACCAGAAACATGGAGATGAATTTGGGATGTCTGTAGCTTGCAAGACTCTGGATGTGTGTCTATTGATCCATGCTGTCATGCTCTGCCTATGAATAGTGTGCATTTATTCCAAGGTGGATTAGTTCTTTGCAGAGTTGAATGCTTCTGTAGTAGAGAGCTGTATGGAAGTGACCTTGAAGAAGATATTCAACAGCCATTAAGTAGCCTTGGTAGTACAGGGGTTTAAGGCACCCTGTTATTAAGCTGGTTATTAAAACCAGCTGCCTGCAATTACTGCAGGGTTCGAATCTCGCCAAGGCTCAAGGTTGACTCAGCCTTCCATCCTTTCTAAGGTAGGTAAATTGAGGACCCAGTTGTGGGGGCAATAAGCTGACTTTGTATAAATATACAAAAGGATGAAGGCTATTGCTGAGCACATTGTAAGCCGCCCTGAGTCTTCGGAGAAGGGCGGCATATAAATCAAATTAAAAAAAAAAAAAAAAGTAAAAGCCAGCTTCCCCTGAAAGGAGGAAGATGGTGAGAAAGAAACTCAAGATTTCATTGCCTTGATTCTCTTGGGTATAAAGGGAGAGAGTATCGTTGCCAGGTTTTCAAGATTCTGTTATTAGACCCTATAACAATAAAGTAGATTTCCAGTAGCTCCAATGGCTCAGCTTCAAAAATCTCTGTCCGTGGATGCAAAGGAAGAAGAGACCATTGGAGGGCAGTCAAATCCAGCAGAAAAGCACAAAGCCACTGAGCTTTCCAACGTAACTCCAGACTCCTGATGTAGTTTGATGAATTGTTTCAGCAATCAGTTCCACATAAACAATTTGGTGACATTACATTACTCCCCATGTCCCTCTCCCCCCCAGCAAACATCTGGATGATAACATCATGGCATACAGCCTAATTGACACTGCATAGGCATTGCTTAGTCCATCAAGGGCTGCCCCAGTGTCTCAGGGCTTCTGGATCAAGTGGAGCCACTGAAGTTAAATGCATTCTCTGAATCATGAACTGGATCTGAATGCCAACTTTCCATCATTCTTTTTTGGAATCCTTTTCAGGAGCAAAAAGAGTGCCACTGACATTGTATATACTTAAAGTGCCCATTTTTTACCCCTTGAAATCCCAGAACTCAGTCTCCAAATAAACCCTAGCTTCTCCCACTTTGGGACTAAAAGTCCTATGCAAAGGATACAAACTCAGTGAATGTAGGAGAGAGACTGGATGAACCAGAGGGAGGAGGAGTCAAACAGGGACTCAGTCTAGAATCCCTATGTGAGCACAAGAAGACAAAGTCTGTGTCAGCACTTCAAGCTGCATTTTCTCTAGTGCTGACATAAGAAGGAGAAGCGGAGGCGTCTGGAAAGGGACGTTTGACTTTTCACCCACTTATTTTCCCTGGAGATAATATCCCCTAGAAGATGGGATAGGAGGGGGGAAATTCCTTTGAGCTGGAGCAGTAGATTAGGGGTAGAGTGACTTGGAAGATGGCCAATGAGTGCAGGGGAGTGGGGAACGGAAAGGGAGGGTTTTGGGTCTGGAAGTCAGTGTTGGCTATGATGGAGTTGGCTTAATAAATGGGAGTTTTCTTCAAAGACTTTGTTTGAAATGCAATTTATTTGAGACGACCTCGAAACCTGACAGTCTGAAACCCCCCGCCCTCCGGACTAGGTTTTCTCGTCCACCTAGGGCAGCGGTGGCAACTTCTAGTGAGCATGTAACATTCGAGGGGATCTGAGGACTGCGTTTTGGGAAGATTTGGATTTAAGGAACGGTTTGAAAACTTTGCTTTTTGTTCAGCACAGGGCCCCTGATAGAGATTTTATCTGTCGGGTGCAACGCATCAGGAAGCAAGGCAGTTAAAATGAATATATAGGTTTATTTTATGCTAAAGCTCCCTACAAGAATCTGAACTACTAAGCAAATGGGCACTCAATAAGAAGTCTATGGAATTCAAGGAGGCCTGGACTTAGATTTCTTGTGGGCATGAAGGGACTCAAGACTAATGACTCACTTGACTCCTCCCTCGGCCTCGGTCTGGTCATCTCCTTCATTATCTGCCTCCCACCCAAACGTGATGAGTAATTGGGCTGTTGGTTTGAGCTCCTAACTTGGCCATTTGGATGCAAACGTTTCATCACCATTGGAGGAGACATCGTCAGTGTGCTTTGAAAAGCATGGTGTGTAATTATTTTGATTAACGGGGGTGGCGGGTGTTCTAAGGGCTGCAAAAGCAATAAATAAATAAATAAAACTGGGTTGTCTGCTCTTGATGCAGGATTATTTGAAGATAGATAGATGATAGATCGATAGATCGATAGATCGATAGATCGATAGAGCGATAGATCGATAGATCGATAGATAGATATAGATATAGATATAGATATAGATATAGATATAGATATAGATATAGATATATACATAAACAAAACTGTAGCTCAAGTGTGAATTGAAGGCATTTTCAGGGTGCTGTCTGCTTTTTGCCCAGTCTGGTCCGAATGATGGTCTCGGTCAGATTAACAATGCAACTTCTTGGCTTTTCTTGCCTTTCAAGCAGGCCATTAATGAGGAAAAAGCATATGGGTGGGTGGGGGGGGGAGAGAAATAGGAGAGACCCCAATGGGAGGGGAAGGTCTTTGGAAAATGGACAGCCGTCTCTGTGCTATAGATCACACAGAGCTCCCCGCCACCCCCCTCGAAGAGAGACAAAATGGAAACCATTTACGAGAAAACTCAGTCTGAGATGATTTACGACCCTCAGCTCTCTGGAGCCACGTCTTGGAGAAGGTCAGCACTGCACTGTGTATCTTTCCCTCCGGCTCTCTGGTACCCTCCAGGTTCCTTTTGCTGAAAAAGAGACTTGATCGGATCAAATGGCACACCATACATTGGGAATGGCCTTGATTCAGAACCAGTTTGATGGGCCTACCGATATTGGCTGCAAAAACCTGTACAACATATATGTCTTTGGAAGGCCTCTCAATTCCTGGCAAATAGATGGCGAAAAAAATGGAGGTAGTGACAGATTTTATTTTCCTGGGCTCCAAGATCACCTCAGATGGGGACTGCAGCCAAGAAATTAAAAGATGTTTGCTCCTGGGGAGCAAAGCTATGGCAAATTTAGACAGCGTACTAAAAAGCAGAGACATCACCCTGCCAACAAAAGTGCCTATAGTCAAGGCGATGGTTTTCCCAGTTGCAATGGATGGCTGTGAAAGTTGGACCATAAGGAAGGCTGAGCGCCAAAGAATGGAGGCCTTTGAACTTTGGTGCTGGAGAAGCCTCCTGCGAGTCCCTTGGACTGCAAGGCGATCCAACCGGTCAGTCCTAGAGGAGATCAACCCTGACTGCTCTTTAGAAGGCCAGATCCTGAAGATGAAACTCAACTACTTTGGCCACCTAATGAGAGGGAAGGACTCCCTGGAGAAGAGCCTAATGCTGGGAACGATTGAGGGCAAAAGAAGAACGGGCCTGGTGGCTCAGCAAACTGATAGCATTGTGATTAACACCAGCTGTCTGCAATTACTGTAAGTTCGAATCTCACCAGGCTCAAGGTTGACTCAGCCTTCCATCCTTTCTAAGGTAGGTAAAATGAGGACCCAGATTGTGGGGGCAATAAGCTGACTTTGTATAAAATATACAAAAAGTATGAAGGCTATTGCTTAACGCCTTGTAAGCCGCCCTGAGTCTCCGGAGAAGGGCGGCATATAAATCAAATTTAAAAAAAAAAGAAGAAAAAGGGGACAACAGAGAACGAGGTGGCTGGATGGAGTCACTGAAACAATTGGCGTGAGCTTAAATGGACTCCGGAAGATGGTAGAAGACAGAAAGGCCTGGAGGAACGTTGTCCATAGGGTCGTGATGGGTCGGGCGGGGTGCATTGAATTATGGGTGTGGGCACGTGCACACATGACCCCTCCCGCTTCCCCCCACTTTTGGCACGCGATGGCAACAAGGTTAGCCATCCCTGGTAAAGGTCGATTGAAAGGTCGGCAGGTCAGCGGTTCGAATCCCTAGCGCCGCATAATGGGGTGAGCTCCCGTTACTTGTCCCAGCTTCTGCCAACCTAGCAGTTCGAAAGCACGTAAAAAAATGCAAGTAGAAAAATAGAGGGACCACCTTTGGTGGGAAGGTAACAGCGTTCTGTGCACCTTTGGCATTGAGTCACGCCGGCCACATGACCACGGAGACATCTTCGGACATCTGGCTCTTTGGCTTTGAAACAGAGATCAGCACCGCCCCCTAGAGCTGGGAACGATTAGCCGATATGTGCAAGGGGAATCTTTACCTTTATTTTACAACTACCATTGAGTGTGGAGCTGCTGGTCCTCCTGTCTCCCAGAGACAGGAAACATCGCTGCTATAAGTGATGGGAGTCTTGGGGATTGCTCTCTGGCCGAAGAGGCACCGATGCAGAAAAGACATTGGTGTCACCAAGAAGGAAAACATGGCACCCTTCATGAATCAAATCCCAGCATGTCAGTCTTCTTATTGAGATAAATGGCCACCCAGTTGCAGGATGGCAAGTGCATCAGATTCATTTAAGAATATGGTGCTAGATCCAGATTTTTCTTGAAGGAAATCAGGCCCTCGAATCAGAAGGGAGCTTTGAACAGTGAGAGGTGGAAGAATGTCGATGAGGTTTGCCATCTTCCCACAGGACAAATATGAATGAAAACTTAGCAGGGATTAGCTCTATTTTATTTACAAACTAGTGCTGGGCAGGGATTTTTTTTTTCATTCTGCCTTTATCATTTTTATAAATAATTAAGGCAATTGCCTCGAAAGTCATTTCTTAAAAGTGACTTCTAGCTGTTGTGACCTTGGCTCACTTTGTCATTACAGGACACAATTATTCTCAAACAAAACTATTTTATTATAACAGCTGAGAATTACTTCATTCCCAGCTTAGTCCAAATTAATTTCAGAACAAGTCCTTCAGAAAAAGGCCTTTGGGCTTATCACAAACCTTTATCTTCTTTGGCACTCTGCCAAAGGCCTTTCTTGGCAAAGCCCCACGAAGTTCAGAAACAAGAGACGCCGACTGGTAAACAGAGTTAGCAACGTTGCTTTCCTACAAAGAGCCCAAGAGCCTTTGCTGCTCTTTTAAGCCTTATGGGAGTGGCCAATCATCTCCTGGCTTTACTCCCGAGTCGTCCTTTTTGCTTTAGCTGCTCTTGCCTTCCGGCAGCTCTTCGCATGCGTGCACTAGGAACAGGCTCCTCCTGTTCCTCTGCCTCTCTACTGTCTGACTCTGGAGGCTCCAGAGTCCGCACATCGCTCCCAGATGGCCCTGGCCCCATCTCTGCCTCCAACGCACAGCCCTCGTCTGGGCCTTCCCCAGACTCCAGGACTGGCGCATGGTCCTCCCCAGCCTCCTCACTGTCTGATTCCGCTGCCAGCTCTGCAGGCTGCCAGCGGACCACAACACTATCCCAATAGTATCATATCCATATAGGTGAAATCGGCTCTCACCAGGTTAAGTACCATGCCAGATTTCTCAAAAAACAAAACCCTGAAAATTGTGTCTCTCTGTGTAATCTGATATCTGAAACATTTGCTGGATAGGCGGATGAAGTGAATAATTATGCCCCTTTTTGCAAGAATATTTTATAAAAAACCATAAACGGAAAACACGGACGAAAGATTTCCTAGTTCAACCTAAACCTCAGCCCTGATTTGGTCCTCAGGTTTTGGGAAAATAGCCCTCTCTCCACAATATTGGTTTGATGCAAATGTAAATGATGAGTAGTACCTTGCAGTGGTATCCTGGTGGTCCTATGGAAGGCATATAAACTCTGTTCTCACAATGATTATCTTGGTACCAAGAAGGATGGCTGACTCTACAAGTTATAAGTTTCTAGTGGAGAAACCATGGGGCCTCCTGGTTGGTGGCAGACAAACCAAGAATGAACATCTTTATGTCTTATAAATGCAATCCTGGATCTCGAACTGGGCAGGAGATTGGATCAGATGATCTCCAGAAGCCTTTACTATTGCTTTATCCAATGACTATAATATCCTCCACTTGGTACCAATCAGTGGTGGGTTTCAAATTTTTTTACTACCGGTTCTGTGGGTGTGGTTTGGTGGGTGTGGCATGGCTTGGGGGGCGTGGCTTGGTGGGCATGGCAGGGGAAGGATACTGTAAAATCTCCATTCCCACCCCAGTCTAGGGGAAGGATACCATAAAATCTCCATTCCCTCCCCACTCCAGGGGAAGTTTATTGCAAAATCCCCATTTCCTCCTGATCAGCTGGGACTCGGGAGGCAGAGAATAGATGGGGGCGGGGCCAGCCAGAGGTGGTATTTACCGGTTCGCCAAACTACTCAAAATTTCCGCTACCGGTTCTCCAGAACTGGTCAGAACCTGCTGAAACCCACCTCTGATGCAAACCAAGAATGAACATCTTTGTGTTTTATAAACTCAATCCTGCATCTTGAAGTGGGCAGGAGATTGGATCAGATGATCTCCAGAATCCTTTACTATTGCATTATCCAATGACTATAATACCCTCCGCTGGGTACCAATGTTTATTTATTGTTTAGACGTTTTTATTTGCCGCTCGTTTTGTATCCAAGTTTGAAACAATGGAAACTTTGAGAAGTTAAATTTCTAGATGTTGGAGCCATATTTGGACTCATAGGCTTCTGTTTCAGCCTTATCCCATCCATCAAAAAAAATAATAATCCTAAATTCAACAGGCTGGACTTTTTTTTTTCCCCAGTGGAAAAAAAAAGAAAAGAAGCTGGGAGACAAGGAAAATAAAAACTTCATAAAAACAAATCAGGCCCAAGAGAAGCTGATGGAGAACGTGTTTCTCCGCCCTGTTCTTCTGTCTTTTGGCTCAGGTTTCTGTTTACCTTTTTGACCACACGGATTCCAGCTCTTTGGAGGTGAGCAGTAGAGTCTTTGATTCATCTGATGGCAGGCTCTAATGAGGATATATGGCTGGCCACCAAGATCATGTATATTTAATGATCTCTGTTAAGGAAGTTTTAGAAGTGCTTCCCCATAGACTCAGTGATGCCGTCGTTGTTTACCTGCTAATCCCCTTTTCCTGACAAACCGCTTGCAACCATTTTTAATAGCTCAGGGTTTCAGCTGGACCTTTGCAATGGGTAAATTGCATTGAATTTGCTTTGGACTGCAGCAATGGGACAGCTTACAATTCGCCTACACACCAGAGAGTAGAGAAGAAGGGGAAAAAAAAAAGGGTCGGGTAGAATTTGGAATAAAGACAAGGAGTACAGCCAGTATTTGAAGATGGGATCCATGCATCTTGGTTGCAAAATATACACATCTAATGCACAACATTCCTAGTTGTGTGCTTTTTCATCAACGCACAAAAAAGATAGACTCAGGTAGCCCTAGAGAATAATGACCAGCTGTCTCCATCTGGGGGACGTGGTGGCTCAGTGGCTAAGACGCTGAGCTTGTCGATCGAAAGGTCGGCAGTTCAGCAGTTCGAATCCCTAGTGCTGCGTAACGGGGTGAGCTCCCATTACTTGTCCCAGCTTCTGCCGACCTAGCAGTTCGAAAGCACATAAAAATGCAAGTAGAAAAATAGGGACCACCTTTGGTGGGAAGGTAACAGTGTTCCGTGCACCTTTGGCATTGAGTCATGCCGGCCACATGACCATGGAGACTTCTTCAGACAGCACTGGCTCTTCGGCTTTGAAACGGAGATGAGCACCACCCCCTAGAGTCTGGAACGACTAGCACATATGTGCGAAGGGAACCTTTACCTTTATCTCCATCTGATAAGTCACGGAATGGACTTGGAGAAATTATGCAGAAATTGTTACAAAAACTTCCAGTTGATTTCATGTAGTTTTGACTTAATTTCAAATTTGTGATCTGCTTTCCATTTCAATGCAGATGAGTAAGCGGTAAAAGACACTGAGCTTGTCAGCTGAAGAGCTAACAGTCCAGGTTCGAGACCTGAGCTCCATGCAATGGGGGCGAGCTTGTTGCCAGAGCTCCTGCTCATCTAGCAGTGTGAAATCATGCAAATGCGAGTTGATAAATAGGTTCCACTTCAGTGGGAAAGTAACAGCATTCCATGCCCTTTTGGCATATAGCTATGCTGGCCACAGGATCATGGACAATGCAGGCTCCCTTGGCAAAGAAACGGAGATGAGCACTGTGCCCTAGAGCAGGGATCTCCAACCTTGGCAACTTTACGACTGGCTGAGGAATTCTGGGAGTTGAAGTCCACAAGTCGTAAAGTTGCCAAGGTTGGAGACCCCTGCCCTAGAGACAGAAACCACTGGACTCTCTACATGGGGCTCCCCTTGAGGAGCCCCCGGAGGCTCCAACTGGTCCAGAATGCGGCCGCGCGGGTGGTTATGGGAGCAACATGGCGCTCCCATGTAACACCTCTCCTGCGCGAACTGCATTGGCTCCCGATGGTCTTCCGGGTGCGCTTCAAGTTATTGGTTACCACCTTTAGAGCGCTCCATGGCTTAGGACCTGGGTACCTACGAGACCGCCTTCTGTCACCGGTAGGCTCTCACCGGCCAGTATGCTCCCACAGAGAGGGGCTCCTCAGGGTGCCATCAATCAAACAGTGTCGACTGGCAGCCCCCAGGGGGAGAGCCTTCTCTGTGGGGGCACCTGCCCTTTGGAACCAGCTCCCGCCGGAGATACGGAGGATCCCGGATTTACGCACTTTCCGCCGTGCCCTCAAGACACTTTTATTCCAACAAGCTGGGCTGGCCTAACTCTTTTTAATTGCTTAATTTTAATTTGTTTTTAAAAATGGGGTGTTTTAATTAGTATGGGCCAAATTTGTTTAATATGTTTTAAATTGTTTTTAAATTTTATATTGTATGTGTTTTATTTTGGCTGTTCACCGCCCTGAGTCCTTCGGGAGAAGGACGGTATATAAATCCAACTAAACTAAACTAAACTAAACTAAACTAAACTAAACTAAACTAAACTAAACTAAACTAAACTAAACTGAGAAACCTTTACCTTTTAATTAAGTCCACTTAACTTAATTGTCCCCCATGTGTTTTATGATCTCCCTTCTTGTCGTATTAAGATACTTTTCAGTAGCAACTTTGGGAGTTTATTCTGCATACGTTAATACATGTAAACTCTGGAAAAGAATGTAAGATAAACCAGGGAGCACAGTAGATTCCAAGGGTAGTGTCTGCATGCAGGGTCAGTTCCCTGCCTGGACCCCATGTGGGTCATAGCTGTGTTCTACCATTCTAGGGCATGTTTAATTTTTAAGATATAAAATATTATACCTACTATCTGGAACGAGCTCCCCCCGGAGATACGGAGGATTCCGGATCTGCGCACCTTCCGCCACGCTTTTAAAATCTTTTTATTCCACCAGGCGGGCCTGGCCTAACTTTCTCCCTCTTTTTAAATAATTTTTTAATATTTTTAATATTCAAAGTTTAATTTGTTTTAAATTGATTGGGGTTTTTTAATCTGTCTGGGCCAAACTATTTAATTCGATTTTATTTCTGCTTTTTAAATTTTGTATGTATGTATTTTATTGTTGGCTGTTCACCGCCCTGAGTCCTTCGGGAGTAGGGCGGTATATAAATCAAATAAAAGTAAAAGTAAAGTAAAGTAAAGGGTAAGTGCTTCAGAAGCTGGGAGGCTGACTTTTTTCTTCTGAATTTCAAAGCTCCGAATCTAGGGATATAGAAAACAGTGGCCCCAGCCACAGTGGCGTGTCCCTTCCCTCCCTCCCTCCACCCAGCCTCCCCTCCCTCCCCCCCCCCCCCGCAACTACTAAGACTGCACTGGAAAGGCAGGGGAAGTTGTGTCTGAGTCTAATGGCCCAGGGAAAGCCATTATAAAAGGAAGAGTTGAGGTTACAGAAAACTTTATTGCTGCCTATAGAGACATGAGGTCTGTGATTCCAGGATTAGTCAGGGTTTTCGTGGCGAGCCATTCTTGTGCTGGGAAGAGCCCATTTGGGGTTCTTCCAAAATAATCATGGGGGTGGGGGGGAGGGTGTGGGAGGAGGTAACAGGATGGGGAGTAAAAGTGATCCTAACTAAGACCGGGCACAAAAAGGTTTTTCCCCCCTATTGTTCCTCATTCTGTTTTGCAGCAGTGGTGGGTTTCAAGTTTTTTTACTACCGGTTCTCTGGGTGTGGCTTGGTGGGCGTGGCTTGGTGGGTGTGGCAGGGGAAGGGTACTGTAAAATTTCCATTCCCACCCCATTCCAGGGGAAGGATACTGCAAAATCCCCATTTCCTCCTGATCAGCTGGGACCTGGGAGGCAGAGAATAGATGTGTCAAGTTTCGAGGTCATCTCAAATAAATTGCATTTCAAACAAAGTCTTTGAAGAAAAACTCCTATTTATTAAGCACGACATTCTAATCTAACCAAACGAAGCCAACACTGACTTCCGGCCCCAAAACCCTCCCTTTCTGTTCCCCACTCCCCTGCACTCATTGGCCATCTTCCAAGTCATTCTACCCCTAATCTACTCCAACTCAAAGGAATTCCCCCCCTCCCATCTCATCTCCTAGGGGATATTATCTCCAGGGAAAATAAGTAGGTGAAAAGTCAAACGTCCCTTTCCAGACGCCTTCGCTTCTCCTTCTTATGTCAGCACTAGAGTAAATGCAGGTTGAAGTGCTGACAAGATGGGGGCGGGGCCAGCCAGAATTTTTACTACCGGTTCTCCGAATTACTCAAAATTTCCGCTACCGGTTCTCCAGAACCAGTCAGAACTGGGCATTTTTGTTCCTTCCCCAAATTTTCCCCAAATTTTTCATAGTGTACGGCTCATGGTGTTCTGGCAGCTACAGATACCCAACTGGTATCATTCCTACCTACACAGACACACTCTATTGAGTATAACTGCACTTTAAAATTGACCATTTCATCTTCCTTACCTAAACATCTATGGCTGCTTGTCACTCGTTGGCTTATATCTTCAGAATGGGAGCATCTTGGTTCCTTTCCTGTGCCCACAAACCTGTTTTTTAATTCCAATCAATGAAGCTTAATTGAGAATGACATTTTTTTTTCATCTGAAAGCTGCTCTGTGCCAAAATCAATGACAGTCATTTCTACTGAAAGCATTGCCCCTTTCCTGGAACTGTCACCTCACCTTACTCATCCAGTTTTGGTCGCCACGATGTAAAAAAGAAGTGGAGACTCTAGAAAGAGTGCAGAGAAGAGCAACCAAGACAATTAGGGGACTGGAGGCTAAAGCATATGAAGAATGGTTGCAGGAACTGGGTATGTCTAGTTTGATGAAAAGAAGGAGGAGGGGGTGACATGATAGCAGTGTCACAATATCTCAGGGGCTGCCCCAAAGAAGAGGAAGTCAAGCTATTCTCCAAAGCACTTGAGGGCAGGACAAGAAGCAACAGATGGAAATTAATCAAGGAGAGAAGCAACTTAGAACTAAGGAGAAATTTCCTGACAGTGAGAACAATTAATCAGTGGAACAACTTGCCTCCAGAAGGTGTGAATGCTCCAACACTGGAAGTTTTTAAGAAGAGATTGGATAACCATTTGTCTGAAATGGTAAAGGATTTCCTGCCTGAGCAGGGAGTTGGATTAGAAGACCTCTAAGGTCTGTTCTGTTCTGTTCTGTTCTGTTCTGTTCTGTTCTGTTCTGTTCTGTTCTGTTCTGTTCTGTTCTACTCTACTCTACTCTACTCTACTCTACTCTACTCTACTCTACTCTACTCTACTCTACTCTACTCTACTCTTCTATCCCATTTCTAAATTCTATTCTATTCTATTCTATTCTATTCTATTCTATTCTATTCTATTCTATTCTATTCTATTCTATTCTATTCTATTCTATTCTATTCTATTCCATTCCATTCCATTCCATTCCACTCCACTCCACTCCACTCCACTCCACTCCACTCCACTCCACTCCACTCCACCACAGTTCATGTGGGGTCCTGAGAAATCAAAAGCCAAAACTTCTACCCGTAAATCCCTATCACAACAGAGAGCCGCTTATCCTAAGCGGTGAGGATTGACACAAACAAACACACTGAAAATACTCAATGGCAAGACAGTCGCTGATTGATCTTTGGGGGTTTTAATGGGACCCCAGAGAGATTGGCTGTTGCTCTTCTCTTCCAGAAGGTGGGGCCATAGTAGCAGAGAGAGAACACGTATAAGTAGGGATCGGCTAGTTAAACATTGCAAGAGTTGTGTCTCTAGTATGTTATAACAAAATACGGGAATTCTTTACAGATAGTTCTCAACTCGCAACAGTTCATTTAGTGACCATTTGAAGTTACAACACCACTGAAAAAAATACGTATTTGTGAGCATTTGTCACAGTATCCCCATGATCCAAATTCAGACGCTTGGTAACTGACTCATATTTATGACGGTTGCAGTGTCCCATGGTCACATGATCCCCTTTTGCGACCTTCTGATGAGCCAAGTCAATGGGGAAGCCAGATTCACTTAACAACTGTGTTACTAGCTTAACAATAGCAGCGATTCACTTAACAACTGCAGCGGGAAGGGTCATAAAATGGGTAAAACTCAATTAACAAATGCCTCGCTTAGCAACAGAAATTTTGGGCTCAATTGTGGTCGTAGTTTGAGGACTATCTGTACTCCTAGCAGTTGCTTTGTTGCGAACGGCTGACCGTTCAGATCCGACAGAGTGGTTGTGAGCTGTGATCTTTTCTGCCAGAGACGTGAATGTGACGCCGTGAGTTTCGCTGGACTGCAATTGTACGTCTCCCTGGTCATGGATTTTTGATTGGATTGGATTATTGGCTTTGTAATAAATTTTGCATGATCATTGAAACCTCTTCCAATGCTCATTCTTGGATCGAGGAGAGGTGTTTAACGACATTTTCAGCAAAGGCTTGTTTTGAAAAGAAAAGGGCATTCTTAAGATTGGTTTTAAAAAATCCTTACACCACCAGCACACGATCCAGTTGCGAACCAGTAGTAAAGGTAAGTAGAACCCACCCCTGGTCCTTAGTGCTCTCTGAGCTTGTTCTTTTTCTTGCAGACGTTTCATGACCCAAACTAAGTAACATCCTCAGTGCTATATAGCACTGAGGATGTTACCTAATTTGGGTCGTGAAACGTCTGCAAGAAAACAACCAAGCTCAGAGAGCACCAAGGACCCCACAGTTGTCGTTGTCCCCTTCCTCCTCCTCCTCCTCCTCCTCCTCCTCCGCCTCCTCCTCCTCCTTCTCCTCCTCCTCCTCCTCCTCTTCCTCCTCCTGCTCCTGCTCCTCCTGCTCCTGCTCCTCCTGCTCCTCCTCCTCCTGCTTCTCTTCCTCCTCCTCCTCCTCCTCCTCCTCCTCCTCCTCCTCTTCCTCCTCCTCTTCTTCTCTTCTTCTTCTTCTTCGTCCTCCTCCTCTTCCTATTCTTCTTCTTTTTCTCTTCTTCCCTCTTCCTCCTCCTCCTCCTCTTCCTCCTCCTGCTCCTCCTGCTCCTCTTCCTCCTCCTCCTGCTCCTCCTCTTCTTCTTCTTCTTCTTCTTCTTCTTCTTCTTCTTCTTCTTCTTCTTCTTCTTCTTCTTCTTCTTCCTTCTTCTTCCTCCTCCTCCTCCTCTTCCTCCTCCTGCTCCTCCTGCTCCTCTTCCTCCTCCTCCTGCTCCTCTTCCTCCTCCTCCTGCTCCTCTTCTTCTCCTTCTTCTTCTTCTTCTTCTTCTTCTTCTTCTTCCTTCTTCTTCTTCTTCTTCTCTTCCTCCTCCTCCTCCTCCTCCTCCTCCTCCTCTTCCTATTCTTCTTCTTTTTCTTCCTCTTCCTCTTCCTCCTCCTCCTCCTCCTCCTCCTCCTCCTCCTCCTCCTCCTCCTCCTCCTCCTCCTCCTCCTCCTCCTCCTCCTCTCTAGCCACAGGTGATATTACCTAGTTTGGGTAATGAAACATCTGCAAGAAAGCAATCAAATTGAGAGAACAGCAAGGACCGCTCATAATAAAAGCAGTAACTAACTAACTAACTAACTAACTAACTAACTAACTAACTAACTAAAATCTTGAGGATGGTGGTGGCTTGAAGAAGGCTTCTATACAGTTTCATCAAACCAATAATCACCCAATGGCCCCCTCCTCTCCGTTTGCTGTTGAAATGCTGTTGAGTGTACGTGTCTGTTAGCGGGCATGGAGACAAGGGGGGCGGGGAGAAGCTAGGGAAGCCCAGGAGGGGAGGGGGCAGAGAGTGGAAGCAACAACTAACCCCTTGTAAGAGGCTTTTGGTGATATTACATTGCACTTATCTTCTGCCTTTAAAAAAAAAATGCCCTGTGGATATAAGCACTGAAAGCAGGTAAATTGCAGGAAACTTTCCCTGCCCTGCTTGACAGCTGACACTAGCTCACGTGACCCGCGTGTCCCAGCATGAGACATCAGCCAGGCAGCCAAGATTTTTTTCCCTCCCACCACCTCAGATCTCTGGCACTGAGCCCTGGCAGCCGGCTTGTGGGTAGGCAAGGTGGGCTTGCTTTGGAAGAAGCTGGCTGAATGAGGTTTTTTCATAGCCTTGGGGAGGAAGCGAGCTACCTGCCTGCTGCTAGGATGCTGCCCTCAGAGGAGACCTGGGGAAGGAGGTGGCACGATGGCAAAGAGGTCCAGGTTTAGCCATTGGAGGAAAACGCCCCATCTACCCCATCCAAGCCCATGGCAAACAGATGGGAATCTGGCTGGTGGGAGAATGATCCTCTTGCTTATTTTTTTTAATTAGTTTATCAAAATATAAAACAGAGAAATGCAAGGTAAAATGAAAATTATGGGAAAGCTATGGCAAATCTAGACAGCGTACTAAAAAGCAAAGACATCACCCTGCCAACAAAAGTGCGTATAGTCAAGGCGATGGTTTTCCCAGTTGCAATGGACGGCTGTGAAAGTTGGACCATAAGGAAGGCTGAGCGTCAAAGAATTGAGGCCTTTGAACTCTGGTGCTGGAGAAGACTCCTGCGAGTCCCTTGGACTGCAAGGCGATCCAACCGGTCGGTCCTAGAGGAGATCAACCCTGACTGCTCTTTAGAAGGCCAGATCCTGAAGATGAAACTCAAATACTTTGGCCACCTAATGAGAAGGAAGGACTCCCTGGAGAAGAGCCTAATGCTGGGAATGATGGAGGGCAAAAGAAGAAGGGGACGGCAGAGAAGGAGGTGGCTGGATGGAGTCACTGAAGCAGTCGGCATGAGATTAAATGGACTCCAGAGGATGGTAGAGGACAGGAAGGCCTGGAGGAACGTTGTCCATGGGGCCACGATGGGTCGGACACGACTTCGCAACTAACAACAAAAGGGAAGGAAAGGATTTTTTTAAAAAAAAGAATAGAATAGAGCTGGAAGGGACCTTGGAGATCTTCTAGTCCAGCCTCTACTCAAGCAGGAGAATCTATACAATTTCAGATAAGTGACTGTCCTGACTCTTCTTAAAAACCTCCAGTGATGGAGCACCCACGATTTCTGGAGGCAAGCTGTTCCACTGATTAATTGTCCTCACTGTTAGGATGTTTCTCCTTAATTCCAGGTTGCTGGAAATGTGGAAGAGGAAAATGTGTACGGTTAAGGGGAGAAGAAAAAGAAAAGCATTGACTTCTGATTCCTTTTGGCAAAACAGAATAATAACACACAATCTCAACTTTTTAACTTTTACATACCGGTAGTATCGTGTTTCCCCGAAAATAAGACCCTGCCTTTTTTTTTTTTTTTTTTTGAACCCTGGAGTAAGTGCTTGGCCTTATTGCCATGTGCTCAAAAGCCCGAGTGGGCTTATTATCAGGGGATGTCTTATTTGGGGGGAAACAGGGCAATGGTGGGTTCCTCCCGGTTCGGCCCGGTTCAGCCGAGCCGGTAGCAGTGACGATATGATGTCACCGAACCGGTTCTCTTTGTTCGGGAGCTGGGCCCTCCCGTCCCGCCCCCCCCCCCCGTGTTATTCTTACCTTTTATTTGGCCCTGCCCCCAATCTATTCGCTGCCTCCCAAGTCCCAGCTGATCGGCTGGAAGGAAAAAAACTGTTTAAACTCTTGCCACGGGGCTTCAAAGGGCCGCCTTACAGCTGATCAGTGTTAAAAGGCAGTGTGGTGGTAGACCAGTGCACTCCAAAAACAAATGAGTAGACGGGTGCCTCCAAAAACAAATGAGTAGACGGGTGCCTCCAAAAACAAATGAGTAGACGGGTGCCTCCAAAAACAAATCAGTAGACCAATGCCTCCAAAAATAAATGAGTAGACCAGTGCCTCCAAAAACAAATGAGTAGACCGGAACGCTCCAAGAACAAATGGGTAGACCGGTACAACTCTGCAAGCAGTTAAAAGCCTGGTAGACCAGTACCTCTGCTAAATCCTAAAGAATTGTTTGTCACATGACCATCAAACCACACCCACAAAATAAGCCACACCCACAGAACCGGTAGTAAAAGATTTTAGAACCCGCCCCTGAAACAGGGTAATATATATTAGCCGTTACTATCATAACAAACGAACCTATGTATTCAGCAAAAGCCAAAAGATCCTCTCGCAATTTAGGTGATTAGAAACCTGCTGTTTGCCACAAGATGGGCAGTAAATAAATTCAATAAAAATAAAGAAATACATTAAAAACACCCCCCTCTTATTATTTTTGAGAGCCATAGAATATCGCGATGGAGGACAGGGGCACACAAATGGTTCTGGAGTCCAGATCTGGTGCTAGCCACGAGTCGAATTTGACCTTCGCGGGAAAGAATAACCTTTATCATTAAAAGACCCCTGTTTTAGTACTTCCTCCCCTTAAGACCTGACCCTTTTCTTCCTACATCTCCTCCAGATGCTGATTTTTATTCCAGACTCACTGACTCCCGTCCCTCCGGATGCCTAAGTGATTGTCTCCGGTGGAGAAATCTGCTTTTTGAAAATCCACTGTCTGTGACCAGCATACAGGGGAGGGCCGGAGAGGCTCAGCTGGAATGGAATCGAATGGACAGTATTGGGAGGGTTGAGGCAAAGATGACCAGGTTCTCTTGGCTAAATATAGGCAGTCCTCGACTTATGACCACAGCTGAGTCCAGAATTCCTGTTGCTAAGCGAGACAATTGTTCAGTGAATTTTGCCCCGTTTTACGACCTTTCTTGCCCCAGTCGTTAAGCGAATCACTGCAACTCTTAAGTTAGTAACACTGTGTTAAGTGAACCTGGCTTCCCCGTTGATTTTGCTTGTCAGAAGGTTGCAAAAGGGGTTCACGTGACCCTGGGACACTGCAACCGTCATAAATATGAATCAATGGCCAAGCGTCTTGAATTTTAATCACACGAGAAAGACGATGCCGCAATGGTCATAAGTATGAAAAACAGTCATAAGTCTCCTTTTTCGGTGCTGTTGTAACTTTGAACTAAATCAACTGTTGTTAAGTCAAGGACTGCCTGTAATAGAGGGACGCGGTGGCTCAGTGGCTAAGACATTGAGTGTCCTAACTACTGGTGTCCTAACTGGAAGAATTTCGCCAACATCCTAGCAAATTAGGTTGTTATTCTGTGCTCAAACGTGCAGTGGCTCAGTGGCTAAAACGCTGAGCTTGTTGATCAGAAAGGTCAGCATTCGGCAGTTCAAATCCCTAGTGCCGTGTAACGGAGTGAGTTCCCGTTACTTGTCCCAGCTTCTGCCAACCTAGCAGCTCGAAAGCACGTAAAAAATGCATGTAGAAATATAGGGACCACCTTTGGTGGGAAGGTAACAGTGTTCAGTGCACCTTTGGCATTTAGTCATGCTGGCCACATGACCACGGAGACGTCTTTGGACAGCGCTGACTCTTCGGCTTTGAAGCGGAGATGAACACCGCCCTCTAGAGTCGGGAACGACTAGCACAGATGTGCGAGGGGAACCTTTACCGTTTTACCTGTAGTAGATTTGTGATGGTATTTTGGGCTTGGAATTCCTGCTCTAGGATTTTGTCTACCTACTTCCAAGGAAGTTTGGTCTGGAGAAGTTAAGAGAAATTGGAAGTCGAAGTGTACAATTTTGGGACTGGACTCAGCCTTTTTTTTTTGACCCGATGGCACCGTATCCTGCTGTTTTGAATTGAATTGAAAACAGGAAATAAATGCTATCAAATAGGCATAACACCTCCCCCCCACATCTCTTCCAAGTCCAGCTTTGATGTCACCCTTCATCTCCCTAATATGTGACTTTTGACGATAAAGCAAGGTCCTTCTCTGATGCTTGCCTTCTGCCTCCTGCAGTTTACGGCTATTTAGCAGCCACAATTAGAGTTAGCCGATCATGACCAATTAGTAGGTTATGGATTGACGTTTTGCTAAGCTGAACCATTCCTTCGTCTGTTTAATAAACCACAACCGTCTAGGTTCATGACACACTAAGAGAGAGACTTTTGGAAAAAAAAAAGAAAAGAAAACTCTAAACCACATTTGTTGGATTCATCCAGCCCATCTAGTCAAAACAAATCATAATACATTATCACGTAGCATGCTGTAGAAATCAGTCCCAAGTGGCGGATGACATCATGAAAACTCTGGTAGGTTTTTCTTAACTCGTATATGTGGAATTTTAAACCACGGGTGCTAGGACTAACCTTGAGCCAAATGAGATTCAAGACAAAAAGGAAAATTTGTACCAGGGGTGAAATGCTCCCGGTTCAGACCGGATCACTCAATCCGGTAGCGATGGAGGCAGGTGTGGCTTTACTCCTGAGTCGACCCTGCTTTCTGAGTTATTCTTGTCTTCTGGCAGCTCTGTGCATGCACACACTGGGAACGGGCTCCAACTGTTCCTCTGCCTCACTGCTCTCTAGCTCCCTCTCTGCTTCCGACACAGAGCCCTTGTCCGAGCTTTCCCCAGGACACGGTGGCTCAGTGGCTAAGACGCTGAGCTTGTCAATCGAAAGGTCGGCAGTTCAGCGGTTCAAATCCCTAGTGTCACTTAACGGGGTGAGCTCCTGTTACTTGTCCCAGCTTCTGCCAACCTAGCAGTTCGAAAGCAGGTAAAAAATGCAAGTAGAAAAATAGGGACCACCTTTGGAGGGAAGATAAAAGGGTTCCATGCCCCTTTGGCATTTAGTCATGCCAGCCACATGACCACGGAGACGTCTTTGGACAGCGCTGTCTCTTCGGCTTTGAAATGGAGATGAGCACCGCCCCCTAGAGTCGGGAACGACTAGCACATATATGCGAGGGGAACCTTTACTTTTACCTTTTTATATCTTTTGTGTCAAGTTGACCATTCTTGGCAGTGCCTCTGCTGCTCCTCCATTGGTCCAGATGGGAGAAGAAACTAGGATGAGCCATTTTGGGAATTTGGGACAGGTGGGGGGAGATTATTCCCTGTTACCACCAGTCTTCTTTCCAAAGCAACTCATATGCATTTCTCTCGCTGGTTTATTTTTTCAAAGCCCGCGTTTCCATTTCCTCCTCATTGCAAGCCTTTGGCTCCTCACCAGCTTGCATTCAAGGAATTGCTCAAGGATGGATCAAGTGACTGAACCTGGCATTGTTTGGCGGCTGCATCCCCCCCCCCAAGAGCCCCCCAGCTGCCTTTCTGCTCGTGGGTCCTTGGACCAGAGATCATGTTACACTGCCTTTGCAACATGGCTGGCTTCTTTTATTCAACCAATGCAGATTTCCTTCTAGGGCACAGGTTGCACTCGCTCAGAGGCAGCCTGCGAAGGTGGATAGATAACACGGAGAGGCTGGCAAAGAGGGGCATTAATCAAAGATAAGAAGCGGCGTAAATCACTCTGGGTAAATCATTAGGGTCTGGATGGTACACAAAGAGAAACCACTTCAAGAACTCTCTCTTCTCCCGTAATGCTTTATATAGCGAAAAGCCAAGTACACATGGATTCCCGTCAGAGGAAGTCTGTAGGGGTATTAAACAACTCCTTTCCTGAAACCAAATAACAGGGAACTTCTACAGAATTAGCTCTGCAGTGTTCCCATATCTAAGGGGTTGCCCCAAAGAAGAGGGGGTCAACCTATACTCCAAAGCACCTGAAGGTAGGGCAAGAAGCGTTGATGGAAACTAATCTGTTTCCTGCGGCCTGTGTACTGCACGAGTTTAAAAGAGGGTTGTGAAAATATTTACAGACCCCTCGCATTCTGGACATAAATTGTTTCAACTCCTACCCTCAAAACGACGCTATAGAGCATTGCGCACCAAGACAACTAGATACAGGAACAGTTTTTTCCCTAATGCCATCACTCCGTTAAACAAGTAATTCCCTCAACACTGTCAAACTATTCACTAAGTCTGCATTGCTATTACCCTGTTTCCCCCAAACTAAGACATCCCCTGATAATAAGCCCAATCAGGCTTTTGAGCGCATGGCAATAAGGCCAAGAGCTTATTTCAGGGTTCAAAAAGATATAAGACAGGGTCTTATTTTCGGGAAAACACGGTACTATTAATCTTCTCGTTGTTCCTATCACCCATCTCCTCCCATTTATGACTGCATGACTGTAACTTTGTTGCTTGTATCCTTATGATTTATATTGATTGTTTCCTAATATGATTTGACTGCTTATTTGCACCTTATGACTATCATTAAGTGTTGTACCTTATGATTCTTGACAAATGTATCTTGTCTTTTTATGTACGCTGAGAGCATATGCACCAAAGACAAATTCCTTGTACTGTATGTCCAATCACACTTGGCCAATAAAAAAAATCTATTCTATTCTATTCTATTCTATTCTATTCTATTCTATTCTATTCTATTCTATTCTATTCTATTCTATTCTATTCTAATCAAGGAGAGAAGCAGCCTAGGACTAAGGAGAAATTAGTTCTGACAGTGAGAACAATTAATCAGTGAAACAGCTTGCCTCCAGAAGTTGGGGGCACTCCAATATTGGAGGTTTTTAAGACGAGATTGGACAGCCATTTGTCTGAAATGATATAGGGCCTCCTGCTTGAGCAGAGGGCTGGACTAGAAGACCTCCAAGGTCCCTTCCGTTATTCTGTTATTCTGATAAAGTGCTGGAAGACTTGAAGGACCACTTTGGGAGCAAGCAAGCATCCCTGGTGAAGCTCTATTTCTGTTTTTTCCTACGTTTTAACACTGACTTGATGACACAAAATCCATCAAATCTAAACTACAGCCCTCATATTTCCCAATCCTGCTAGATACTGAACTGGCTGCAAATATTTTAGAGTTCTCAGAAAAAAATCAATGTGCTGAATCGGCTTCACTCTTTTCCTCCCCCTCCCCATGTTTTATTTGTTTTATTTATATAACATTCAATTTTCATCAAACAGTATGTGGTCTGGGCAGGGTTATTTTTAAACAATCATAATACACATATTTGTTGTGGTATTCATCACCGTAATATTGATAACTAGCTGGACGCCCAAGCTCGAAAATTAATGAGTAGTTAAAAAAGTGACTGTATTATTTCATTAGAGATGGTAAGCTAAGTTTCTGTTACAGAGGAAGACATTATTGTAAGTGTAACGACAATAAAATAGATGGGTTTAAGCCCTTTAATCCCAGCAGCAACCGTGGCTGTTTGGGGTTATTAGATGCATACTTTTTTTACAGCTTGTCTACTGATTTGGGGATGAGTTTGACGATATTTGTGTGTAGCTTCCCTTACTAGTGTTTTCCTAATCGCATCTGTAAATCTTTTTCTGCGTTTTTTGCCTCTTTTCCCTTTAACTGGTGTTACAATAGAAGGAACAGATTCATCTGAACTGAGGAGGAAAATAAGGGGGGGAAAATGCTGCCTCTGCCTACCAGCATCCATCGGTATTCATCTGGCTAGAGTCCTGTCAGTGTGTGAGAATTGAGGCCTGTTTGGAAACTGAAACAGTATTTGCTGTGTGAGCAAGAAGGAGACAGGAAGAAGCCTGGCTGTGGCTTAGCTCAAGTGTTCTGTATTAAAGCTGCTTCCTGCTGTGAAAGTAAAACTGAAAGTGAAACCCCTCTCCTCTGCTTGTGTTTTGCATTTGGAACAGATTTCTTTTCAGTTGGGGAGGGGGAGTAGGACTCCTTAGCATCAGAGCGTGTTAATCATAATATAGGAAATACTAATGCTCTGATGGTCATTTCGAAAAATCCTTTCTTAGTGAACACCTAGAAGCCAAGAGGAACCTACATGGCAAATTTCAAGTTTGTAGGCTTTATGGTTCTGGAGATTTGGTGATTAGTGCGTGAGTGGTTTTCGCTTTTATATATGTAGATATAATAATATAATAACAATAATACTTAACATCATCTTCTTTAACAATTCTCCACTTTAACATTTCCTCTTTTTATATCTCCTCCTTTCTAACTTCTGTTTCTGTTGTCTAATGCTGAATCAGATTCTCAATTCTGAATGAAGCATATACAATTTGAAACTAATCAAGGAGAGAACTAACCTAGAACTAAGGAGACATTTCTTGACCGAACAATCAACAAATGGAACAAGTTGCCTTCAGAAGTTGTGGGTGCTTCAACACTGAAGGTTTTTAAGAAGATACTGGACAATCTTTTGTCTGAAATTATACAGTTTGCTGCTTGAGCAGAGGTTGGACTAGAACAGGGGTCAGCAACTTGCGGCTCTGGAGCTGCATGTGGCTCCCTGTCATTCAAAATATGCATCATAATTGCCAATGTGCAACACCCACCGGCAGGCGACTTATTGAGCTTCTCAACCCCTGGTAGGCCAACCATGGATAAATCCGAGAAAAGAAAAGTTTCAGAAGAAAACAGAACATTTAATTCAACTACATATGCTAGTTTTGTGGCCGCTCAAGAAATAGTCAGGGACGGGAAGGGTTTTGTGGCTCCCGGTGTTTTCTTTTCTGTGGGAAACGGGTCCAAATGGCTCTTTGAGTGTTTAAGGTTGCAGACTCCTGGACTAGAAGACCTCCAAGGTCCTTTTCAACTCTGTTATTCTGTTATCTATTATATCTGATAGCCTGTTATTAATGTATAGAAAGAGGTTATTCCCTGCCCTCCCCAAATCCAGTCTATTTTCTGAACGGATCAACTTAATTTGAAACCAAATCAGAGATTCAGAATCAACTATTCAGATTGGACAGGATCCAATCCACACACACCCTAATACTTTTTGACTGGAAGCTGCCCAGAGTTTTTCGAAGATAATAGATGGCTACCGTATTATAAATGTTTTAAATAAATAAATAATATGGGGGGGGGTGTGTGCTATCTAGAGAACTTCCTTAGAAAACCCTTTCAAATCCCTGCGTTTTATAAAATATAATAAAAATGGAGTGGTATTGAATTGAAATTAAGAATAAATGGTGATAAAATTGTAAGGTAAACACTTAACAAGAGGTTAGAATATTGTAAAAATTATTTTGATATGACTTGTATAAGATATAAGGTAAAGAAGAATAAAGATATGTTTAGAATTGTTATGCAGATGTAAAAATGAGTGAAAGTGAATTTGAAACTAATTTTGGATAGATATAATGGATTTATATAGATGAAAATGTTAAATTTGAGGTAAAATTGGTTTTTTTTTTTAAGTTTTGAATTTCTTTTTTATCTTCTTTTCTTTTCTTTTTTTGTTTACTTATAAAATATGTAATGGAAATTGTCAATTGAGCTTGTGAAAGGAATGTAAGCGTGGTAACCATCTATGACCGGAATGAGATTATTGCTCTTGAAAGTTATGTTTTTATGTTTAAATTTGGAAAAAATAAATAAAAAATATTTACAAAAAACAAAAAACAAAAAAGAATGCCTGTCTGAATCAAAACATGTTAGATGTTAGAATTTATATTAATCTGTCTGAACCTATTCTGGCCAAAATAAAAGCTTTTTCTTGATCTCGGAAAAAAAAAAATCCCTGTGTTTTCTGACAGGTAAGGAGTTTTCACTGACAGTGGAAGAAATGGCCAGAAAAAAAAAACCTGCAATGTGATGGAAATCTACCAGATCGGGCCCTTAGTCCTTCTAATTTAACACTGCCCCACACAATGGCTTGGCTGACTTTTTATAGTATGTTAAGTTACATCAGGATTTACTCCCTGCTTTATGTGTATTTCCTGCTTCCAAATTACAGAAAGCTATTTCAGAGTTTATGTATTTTAACCCCCCACATCAGAGGTGATAGTCAACCAGTTCGGACCAGTTTGGGAGACCCTGTAGTGGAAATCAGCCCCCCCCCGCCTCTATGCAGTCCTATTTAGGCACGTTTTGAGGCCATGCGTGTGCGCAGAAGACTGAGCACCAGAGGTGGGTTTCAGCAGGTCCTGACCAGTTCTGGAGAACTGGTAGCGGAAATTTTGAATAGTTCAGAGAACCGGTAGTAACAATTCTGACTGGCCCCGTCCCCATCTATTCTCTGCCTCCCAAGTCCCAGCTGATTGGGAGGAAATGGGGATTTTGCAGTAACCTACCCCTGGAGTGAGGAGGGAATGGAGATTTTATAGTATCCTTCTCCTGCCATGCCCACCAAGCCATGCCACGCCCAACAAGCCACACCCACAGAACCAGTAGTAAAAAATTTTGAAACCCACCACTGCTGTACGCATGCGCGGAAGTGTGCACTCGTGCACGCTCACATTTGCGAATTTCCGGTAGGGAAAGGTCTTGAAGGCCAGGTCCTGAAAATGAAACTCAAGTACTTTGGCTACCTAATGAGAAGGAAGGACTCCCTGGAGGAGAGCCTAATGCTGGGAACGATTGAGAGCAAAAGAAGAATGGGACAGCAGAGAATGAGGTGGCTGGATGGAGTCACTGAAGCAGTCGGCGTGAGCTTAAATGGACTCCAGAGGATGTTAGAGGACAGGAAGGCCTGGAAAAATGTTGTCCATGGGGTCATGATGGGCTGGACACAACTTTGCAACTAACAACAACAAGGGAAAGTAAGTGAATAGCACCCCTGCCCCACATGTATTATTTTTATCAGTAATTCAAGTGGCCAACATACTCCTTTCTAATTCCCGACAACAAGAACTCTGTGAGGTAGATTGGTTGGGAGAGAATCGCTGGCCCAGCTGACTTTCATACCTAAGGCAGGACTAGAATTCAGTCTCCTGGTGATTGACCAAAGATACCCAGCCAACTTTCATGTCTAAGATGTGATTAAAACTCACAGTCTCCTGGTGATTGGTCCAAAATTACCCAGCTGACTTTCTTGCCTAAGGTGGGACTAGAATTCACAGTCTCCTGGTGATTGACCCAAACATACCCAGCTGACTTTCTTGCCTAAGGTGGGACTAGAATTCACAGTCTCCTGATGATTGACTCAAAATCACCTTGCCAACTTTCTTGCCTAAGGTGGGACTAGAATTCACAGTCTCCTGGTGATTGACCCAAACATACCCAGCTGACTTTCTTGCCTAAGGTGGGACTAAAATTCACAGTCTCCTGGTGTTTGGCCCAAAGTCATCTAGCCAACTTTCTTGCCTAAGGTGGGACTAGAATTCACAGTCTCCTGGTTTCTAGCTTGGTACCTAATTGAAGACTTAATAGTCAAAGGTGAAACACTTAGGATGATCCACCTGTGTTACGGTTCAAGATAAGCAAAGAATGCATTTCTTTGCCATTAAATTAATTGTCTAAAATACAACAGATGGAGAAAAGAGCTTAGCCCCCAAGAGATGTATGTTACCCTTATATGGTGGGGTTTCCCTTTTTGGAATTTCCTTCTCCCCCCTTTTTTTTGATCCCAGAAGACAACAAAGTAGTGATGCTTTGCTTTTAAATATAGTTCACATTTAAATATTAATCAAACCACTTAGTTACATCAGACCCTTGAACAAAGACAGCCATGCATGATTAATGGAAGTCAAAGGCTGGCATCTCAAATAATTTACAAAGTAACAAGGCAGGTATTTCCCTGTTTATTCGATGGGGACGTGTGTCTTGCAGGGAAGAACAGGGGGCAGAAATGATGAAAGAAACTCAGATGTGACATAAGATAGCAAGGAAGGAACTTTTTGGTTCCCTAAGCTTGAGAAGTCCGAGTTTTTATTCTTTCTAAAATATGGAAGTTGGCTTAACTGTCTGCTTCAATAACTTGGCTTCCAGTCATCAGGAGAAAAGCTTAAAAGCTTGGCTTCTAATAATAAGCCGTTTGAAGCACAGAGGCTAAAATCTATTAAAAGAGGATCATGGCTTGGTCAAGCCAATAGATTTAAAAACCTCATTTGCCACAGAATCTATCGACATGTGGGAGAGAGAAATATAGAGGGATAAAAGATGGACAAAACCATCTTTATCTTCAATGATAAAACAACGAATGGATTTAAAACCAGAGTTATTCCTATTGGGTATCTTACAAAAAAAAATGAATAAAGACAATATATATTTGATTATACATGTAATAACAACGGCAAGGATTGTCTATGCGCAAAATTGGAAAGCAGAGAATATACCATCGGAGGGAGAAGTAATTAAAAAAATTTTAGATTGTGCAGAAATGAATAGATTAACTATGATGATAAAAGAAAGAGAAGATTCAGAATATGTCAAGATATGGAATCAATTTTACTATTGGTTAGAAAAGAGATATAAATAAGTTTTAAAAGAGATTGGGAAAAAAATGTTGTAGCTAGAATATTATATTAGTGGAAAATTTTTGTAATGGACTTGGTGAGAACGAAGATAGAAGAGATAAGAGAAGAGAAGAAGATTTTGGAGATAACACCGAAATGTCACATGGAAGAAATGAATGATGTTATAAATGTTTGTTTGTTTTAAAAAATAAAAAAAAACTTAAAAAAAACATATTTATCCTCATCGGACAATTTGAGAATGAACATGGTTTCTTTCCTTTGGGTTTAGCTTGATCTGGTGGATCGTTTGGCCGAGCTGTTCTGCCCCAGCTTCAGATTCCCAGAGAATGTGACACACACCAAGCTTCGCAAACACTGTTTAATTCCAAACAAACCCCTTTCAAGAATGCAGGCTTCCCGTGCAAAGGGTCCTTATCAAAGTTATTAAGAACAAAGTCCGACAAAGGTTGGCAACCAGCCCAGAAAACAAGATATGATAAACCAAAATACTCTGATAATAATACAAGTTGTTTCCAGCAAGAAAGCACTAGCTGCTTGTGACTTAAATAGGCCAAGGGAGTGGCCAATTATCCTCAAGCCCTACTCTCAAATAGACCTCCTCCTCCTGAGTAGCCACTCCTGCCTTTTGGCAGCTCGGCGTGCTCGAGCATTGAGGAGAGGCTCCTCCACTTCGCTCTCTCCACTGGAAGGCGCCTCTGGAGGTTCTGAAGGCCCTGGCTGAGTCTCTGCCTCTGGCATCACATCTTCTTCAGCCTCCTCGCTGTCCAACGCGAGTGCCAGCTGCGCAGGCTGCTGGCGTGAGACCACACCAGCCTCCTCGTCGTCGGGATCAGCCACGATCCGCGTAGGCCGCTGGCAGGCCACAACACCAGCAGGGTTAAAAAAAAAAATTCCATCATGTTTGCTATAATGGTTTTTTATATGGATGGAAAGTAAGAAGCAACCTAGAACTAGGAAGAAATTTCTTGACAAGAGAGAATAATTAATCAGTGGAATGGCTTACCTTCAGAAGTTGTGGGTGCTTCATTACTGGAAGTTTTTAAGAAGAGACCAGATAGCTATTTGTCTGAAATGGTATAGGATCTCCTGCTTATGCAGGGGGTTGGATTAGAAGACCTCCAAGAATAGACCTTCCAGCTCTTTTCTGATAGATAGATAGATAGATAGATAGATAGATAGATAGATAGATAGATAGATAGACTGATTTATTTGATACAGGCCAGTGGTGGGATTCAATTTTTTTTACTACCAGTTCTGTGGGCATGGCTTGGTGGGCATGGCAGGGAAAGGATACGGTAAAATCTCCATTCCCTCCCCACTCCAGGGGAAGGTTACTGCAAAATCCCCATTTCCTCCCAATCAGCTGGGACTCAGGAGGCAGAGAATAGATGGGGGCGGGGCCGGTCAGAAGTGGTATTTACCGGTTCTCGGAACTACTCAAAATTTCCGCTACCAGTTCTCCAGAACTGGTCAGAACTTGCTGAAATACAACCTCTGCATTGGCAACAGGAAGGGCATCCGGGCATTAAACGCTCTGCTAGCTCCAATCAGTTGCCCAGACTCCATCCCGTAAGGGATTATGGGGTCATTAAATGATGACGACGGTGATGATGATGTGTTATCATTAGTTCTGATTCCCCAGAGTTGCATTGTGGGCTGTCGTCCACTCCTCATTCAAAGAGCTTTGCCTTAATTCAGGTATAGCTTCTCCTGAATCTATTCGGATGGCTCCATATTTTTCAGGACAACTGCATTCCTGGAAGATCTGGTGCAGATGATCCCATATGTCACGTCAATCAATATTCATTCACGCGTGTATCAAAATTTCACAGCTTGCCCATTTCCAAATCAAGCATATGTTCCAAAGTCCTTGGGAGCTGCCTTCACCGCCTGGCATTTCCGAATTAGCTGAAATGATGCAAATCTGCATAACTAGCTGGTCTTGCTCCTAATGCTTTCAATTTGTTCTAATAGACATTTAATGAATACTTTATAAAGCCTTGAATGGGGTATTTTAAAATCAATGGTGCTATTTTATTGCCATTCGTATGATCTGTAGTTGGACGATGGCCTAGCTCCCATGTGCCCATTGATTGAAAGCTGTGATAAATGGACTAAGACCCAGCATAGCTGTTTATATGCGGAAGGGAGGCTTTGGATGTCTGGAACCTCTTTGGCAATGTGAGTGCACGGCAGGGGTGGTATTCACTTACCTTTGCTAAAGGTAAAAGGAAAAGGTTCCCCTTGCACATATGTGCTAGTCATTCCCAACTCTAGGGGGCGGTGCTCATCTCCATTTCAAAGCCGAAGAACCAGCGCTGTCCACTGACTGCTTCAGGGACTCCATCCAGCCATCTCGTTCTCTGCCGTCCCCTTCTTCTTTTGCCCTCCATCGTTCCCAGCATTAGGCTCTTCTCCAGTGAGTCCATCCTTCTCATTAGGTGGCCAAAGGATTTGAGTTTCATCTTCAGGATCTGGCCTTCTAAAGAGCAGTCAGGGTGGATCTCTTCTAGGACTGACCGGTTTGATCGCCTTATAGTCCAAGGGACTCACAGGAGTCTTCTCCAACACCAGAGTTCAAAGGCCTCAATTCTTTGGCGCTCAGCCTTTCTTATGCTTAGCAATGAAAATGTTGGGCTCAGTTGTGGTTGCATGTCGAGAACTACCTGTAGTTCGGTCCCCTTCCTGTCAGATAATTCAAGAAGATCCCAAACACCTTCATGTGTCTGAGCCTCAAGGTTGCATGAGGAGATCCTTGAGGGACCTCTTCTCCATCAACCTCCTTCATGAGCTTTCAAAGCCATCTGAATTTGTCTCCACATCTCTGGAGCAGAGAACTCCCGAAATGAATTACATAACAACTGGATTCAGCAAGCCTGTTGTATTATAGATGGGTTGTATTATAGATGGGTTATTGTGGCTTGCTGTTGCGTTGTTTGTGGTCTGTAAATAATTGATGGCACAGTATCAACCAACCTTTGTGGCTTGCTCAACACAAATCATGCTAAATGAACGCAACCCGTACGCCAAGCCAGCATTTGCTGGGATTGAGATAGCGTTGCTCTTGAGTGCAAGAGTTCTTTGTAATCTCGGTCCTAAAGACCAAAAAGAAATGAAAACAAAAATAAAACCAGCTAGGTTGATAGGTTTTTAATCCACCCTGGAACCCAATCTTCCAAAGGCATCAGAAGCAATCGGTTAATTCAATTGATTCAATTAAAAGAATACTAAACGGGTAAACATCGTTTCTGAGTTTCCTACAGGAAGGTAGACGTACAAGAAAGAGCAGAAGTATTTTGGAATTCAAACAGTTACTTTCTCTTATCCTTCCCCCAAAGGACTATAAGGTCACATTTGGGTTAAGCTGCTGGTTGGTAATCTCTCTAGTGAGTGGATCCAAGCAAGGAGAGAAATAAGGAAGAGTCCTGAGATCAGTACATGGCCTAGGGTGCTCTTAACCCTTTCCTTCCTGCAGCTGAATTACTGGTGTCCTAACTGGAAGAATTTCGCCAACATCCTAGCAAATTAGGTTGTTATTCTGTGCTCAAATGTGCAATGGCTCAGTGGCTAAAATGCTGAGCTTGTCAATCAGAAAGGTCAGCATTCAGCAGTTCAAATCCCTAGTACCGCGTAACGGAGTGAGCTCCCATTACTTGTCCCAGCTTCTGCCAACCTAGCAGTTCGAAAGCACGTAAAAAATGCAAGTAGAAAAATAGGGACCACCTTTGGTGGGAAGGTAACAGCGTTCCGTGCGCCTTTGGCGTTGAGTTATGCTGGTCACATGACCACGGAGACGTCTTCGGACAGCGCTGGCTCTTTGGCTTTCAAACGGAGATGAGCACTGCCCTCTAGAGTCAGGAACGACTAGCACAGATGCGCAAGGGGAACCTTTACCTTTACACCTTTTTTAGATTACTCTGTGCTCAAATGTGGAAAGATTCGGCGTTACTCACAACAGAGGAAAGGTGAAAGATCACGCAACTTTCAGAGATGGATAAATGGACTTCCTTGATTAGAGGAAAGACAATATCTACTTTTTGCTGATTGGAAACCTCTTATAGACTTTGCACTTATGGTTTGTGGTTTTGAGGATTAGGAAGAAAAACAGATAATAGAAGGAAAAAAAAGCCGAGCTTTATTGTAATCATAGAATAAACGGTAACTTGGCATCATATTTTATATGGGCCGCAGAGGAAATCAGAAGTTTCTATTTCTTTTTATCTTTTATTTCTGCATTTTTGCCTTTCGCTTTTTGTCTTCTGAACTGGGTCATAACTAGCTCTGTGGATGTCCACTTTGAATGGTTGCTATCTGATTGGTCATTAAGCAAGGACAAACTCTATAGCCTCCCTCCCCTAATTTTAGGGGTACCTCCAGCCAGCCTACGATTTTACTTTTCAGTGTATTTCAGTAATGGCAACCCTTTTCAGCACCAAATGTCGAAAAGGGAACGCACTGTTGTGACCCAGGCCCAAGTAGTTAGTATTAAATACAAACAGTTCGAAAACAAACAGACTTTATTAGAACAGCTGAGAATTAACCCATTCTCAGCGTAGTCCAAACTAAATTAAAGCAAATTCTTCAAAACACTATTCCACAATTTATCACCTGACCTTGGGATAATTAGGCAAACTGTCAAAGGCTTTTCTTGGCAAAAGTTCAGAAGCAGAAGACGCCAACAAGAAATGAATACAGTAAAATAAGAAGCAATTCTCTCAATGTTGTTTTCCGGCAAAGAGGCCAAGAGCCATTGCTGGTCTTTTAAGCCTTATGGGAGGAGCCAATCATCTCTTGGCTCTACTCCTGAGTCGTCCTCTCTGCTTTATCTGCTCCTGCCTTTTGGCAGCTTTTCTCATACATGCACTAGGAACAGGCTCCTCCTATTCCTCTGCCTCTCTACTGTCAGCCTCTAGAGGCTCCGGAGTCTGCACATCACTCCCTGATGGCCCTGGCCCCATCTCTGCCTCTGACGCAGAGCCCTCATCCGGGCCTTCCCCAACCTCCAGGACTGGCCCATGTTCTTCCTCAGCCTCATCATTGTCTGACTCTGCTGCCAGCTCCACAGGCTGCGAGCGGACCACAACACACATGCTCATCTGGGCCGCAACCCAGAAGAGGAGCTGCCCAGGGTGTATGCGCGTGCCCAAAAATGAACTTCTGGTTTCCGGCGTGCGCATGGGTTTCTGGATTTCTGGTGTGCGTGCGCGGGCGACGATCAGCTTGTTGGCACGTAGGCTCACACAGGAAAATGGAAGCCCAGCTCTTCCAGTTTCTGGCATTGCCACACACAAAAGGGCCAGCTGATCATCACACATACAATGCACGCCAGAAACCCAGAAGAGGAACGGGCGACGCCAGGCAACATGGCACTGTGTGCAACTTTGGGCATACATGCCATAAATTCGCCACCATGGGCATAGGGTCTCCTGCTCGAACAGGAGGTTAAGAATAGAATAGAATAACAGAGTTGGAAGGGACCTTTGAGGTCTTCTAGTCCAACCCCCTGCCCAGGCAGGAAACCCCATACCACTTCAGACAAATGGTTATCCAACCTCTTCTTAAAAACTTCCAGTGTTTGAGCATTCCCAACTTCTGGAGGCAAGTTGTTCCACTGATTAATTGTTCTCACTGTCAGGAAATTTCTCCTTTGTTCTAGGTTACTTCTCTCCTTGATTAGTTTCCACCCATTGCTTCTTGTCCTGCCCTCAGGTGCTTTGGAGAATAGCTTGACTCCCTCTTCTTTGGGGCAGCCCCTGAGACTAGACTAGATTCTTGGACTAGAGCAGTGGTTCTCAACCTGTGGGTCAGGACTCCTTTGGGGGTTGAACGACCCTTTCACAGGGATCACCTAAGACCACCGGAAAACACATATTTTCAATGGTTTTAGGAATAATTTTATGGTTGGGGGTCACCACAACATGAGGAACTGTATTCAAGGGTTGCGGCATTAGGAAGGAGCCTGAGTGGCGTAGGAGACTAATGCCTCCTACTAAGGCAGCATTTAACATCCAGCTGCCTGCAATTACTGCGAGTTCAAATCTCACCAGGCTCGAGGTCGACTCAGCCTTCCATCCTTTCTAAGGTGGGTAAAATGAGGACCCAGTTTGTGGGGGCAATAAGCTGACTTTGTATAAAATATACAAAAAGTATGAAGGCTATTGCTTAACGCATTGTAAGCCACCCTGAGTCTCCGGAGAAGGGCAGCATATAAAAATAAATAAAAATAAATAAATAAAAATAAATAAATAAATAAAAGGTTGAGAACCACTGGACTAGAGGATCTCCAAGATCCCTTCCAACTCTATTATTTATGTTCCCTTTAGCCATGGCTATTCCTTGTCATCGTTTCCTGGTGAGTCCCACTAAAGTTGTTGGGCCATTTCTTGTGGAGAGGTGTGAAGAGACGAGCGAGGCGAGCTTCCAAGTTCTTTCCAATTCAATGAAAAGCCTAACATCTTTTTTTGAAAACATTGTTTGATTCCGTCGGTTCTTCCCAGCCTGGCAGAAGGGTCCTGAAAGGAAGCCACAGGCCACCAGCTTTGCGAAAGCTGTAAAAGCTTTGATCCCGGTTTAAGCTGCATTGCCTCTTCTTCTCTGCTGGCTTCCAACCCCCCCCGCCCTTCCGCCTCCCCCTGCCCCACATTAGCCTCCAGCTCTCCAAGAGAGAGACGAGACTTCTGCCGTACACCTCTCCCCTCCCCTCCCGGCCTGGCTTCCTTAGAAGGGGTAATTGTAGCAACACAACGAGCATATGGCCAGGCAGGGCTACCTGCTGGTGCACCAGATGTGAACTGGGTGCCTTCGATCAAGAGCACATTGAAAGGGCCTCGCCTCCCTGTCTGTCTCCGGCAATTGCTCACCCTCTCCAGAAGCAGGTCTTTGAATGGCTGCTCTTAAAAAGGCCATGGGGGCGGCCTCTCTCCCCCTGGCTGTCTGGGTGCCTGGGGGGAAAGGCAGGCAGGGCGAGTGGGGAGAGAGAGGAGGGAGAAACGGTCCATTCTTTCTAGGGTTGGTTGGTTGGTTGGTTGGTCTGCCACCCACTCAAGCCTAAAGCAGGGCAGAGGAAGAGGCTTGGGTGATGCCAAATTAGAGACGAGGAAGGGAGGAAGGAAGGAAGGAAAGAAGGGAGGAAGGAAGGGAGGGAGGGAGGGAGGGAGGGAGGGAGGGAAAGGGAAAGGGAAAGGAAGGGAAGGGAAGGGAAGGGAAGGGAAGGGAAGGGAAAGGGAAAGGAGGGAGGGAGAGTGAAGGAGAAGGAAGGAAGGAAGGAAAGGAAGAAAAGGAGGGAGGGAGAGAGAGAGAGGAAAGGAAAGGGAAAGGGGGAGGGGGAGGGGGAAGAAAATGAAAGGGAAAGGAGGGAGGGAGGGACAGTGAGGGGGAAGGAAGGAAGGAAGGAAGGAAGGAAGGAAGGAAGGAAGGAAGGAAGGAAGGAAGGAAGGAAGGAAGGAAGGAGAAGGAGGGAAATCTCTGGAATCAAGAGATTTTAAGTGGAAAAGCCCTGCCATCAGACACATTATTATCACTGGGAGTCTTTTTTTCAGAAACGAAGCCCGTCTGATGCCTGTCTGCAGCAGACAGCAATCCTTTCAAAACACAACAAGAAAAGTGACTAATTATTTCCCCTGTATGGACTCAGCTGAATGGCTGCACCTGACTTATTTCTCTGTCGATACACGAACAGAAAATGTGTTCGGGGGTGGGGGGCAGTAAGTGCAGCTCGTCCCCTTCCGTCCCCCCCCAACCCCACCTCAACCTGGCCCCCAGATAGATGGCAAGTTTTCAGTTGCAGCAGCTTAATTATTCATTCATTGTTAACCATCAATTGGCAACAAGTAGGCTGTGGGTGTGTTTGTACAGCAGTGGGAAAGTTGATACCCCAAACTCCCCCGTTTCTCTGTTCATTTCAAGCTTTCTCTGGATCTCCAGACTGTTACGGTGTTTGGATTTTATGAAGCCTTTGGAAAACAGAAATGTGAGCACGCTAATCCTGTCCCCCAGGGGATGGCAAGATTTGGGCTGGGTCTTGTCTCTTTAAGAGACACTTGAAGCTGAGAGAGGAGAGTGAGATGGAAGGGGTGACCAGAATATGGTGCTTACAAAAGCTCTGGGGAGTCCCCAAACAATTAGAGTAATGAGGGAGAAACAAACCGCAATCTTCTGTTTGCTCAACGGAGACCCTTCTTGCATGAAAATAAACACACTGCGAGATGTAAGGTTGATCTGAATCTGCATAGATGGAACTCTGAGAGGATGAATGCCTTGTCATCAGGCAAGGTAGTTTGTGAGATCCTGGCTGGTTGGGAATGTCTGGACACCCCTGTGCTCCCACAAGATACTTTAAGTGGTTAATTCAGTTTTTAAAGGTAAAGGTAAAGGTTCCTCTCGCACATATGTGCTAATTGTTCCTGACTCTAGGGGGCGGTGCTCATCTCTGTTTCAAAGCCGAAGAGCCAGTGCTGTCCGAAGACGTCTCCGTGGTCATGTGGCCGGCATAACTCAACGCCAAAGGCGCGCGGAACACTGTTACCTTCCCACCAAAGGGGGTCCATATTTTACTCCTTGCATTTTTTACGTGCTTTTGAACTGCTAGGTTGGCAGAAGCTGGGACAAGTAACAGGAGCTCACCCTGTTAGGCGGCAAGGAGAAAAATAGGGACCACCTTTGGTGGGAAGGCAACAGCGTTCCGTGCACCTTTGGCGTTGAGTCATGCCGGCCACATGACCACGGAGACATCTTCGGACAGCAGTGGCTTTTCGGCTTTGAAACAGAGATGAGCACCGCCCCCTAGAGTCGGGAATGACTAGTGCATATGTGCGAGGGGAACCTTTACCTTTAATGTGTAATATTGTCCGGCTACTTTGTAGACCTTCCTTCCGCCAAAAGGATTGTCAGCATTATTTCACTAGCATTTTGCCTTACTTGAATTCTCCAGAAACGTAGGAGAGACCCTGGAATTCCTTTCCTAAAGTTAGTTCTTCTCCCCTTGGGGAAGATGGCTGGTTGGAGCAGGAAATCAAGATAAAAGTGGGTTTTTGAATAAGGAACGCAATGCTTCATAGCAACCTTTGCACCCAGGGGTGGGATCCTGGGGGTTCACAGGGGTTTGAGAGAACCTCTAGCTAAGATTCTGTGCAGTTCAGAGAATCCACAAATCCCACTCCTGGTTGGCCCCGTCCTGCCCCTCCCAGGAGTCCCCACGCGGCCCGTTTTGGATGCAGGTAAATGCAGGGCATGTGCGGAGGCTCGGGGAGGGCAAAAAACGGGCCTACCGGAAGTTCAGGAAGGCCAGAAACGGGCCCATTTCTGGACTCCAGAGAGCCTCCAGAGCCTGGGGAGGCTGTTTTCGCCTTGCCAGAGGCTCAAGTAAAGCCTCCGGAGTCCGGGGAGGGCAAACGCCCCGCCACCACCATGGTGCAGGAGGCCAACTAGGCCACGCCCACCCTGGCCACGCTCACCCAGCAACCGGGCAGAGATGCCCTTGCTAAAATTTTTGAAGCCTAACCCTGTTTACACCCCACTAACATTTCATCCCTATAACGATTCTTGATGAACGTATCTTTTCTTTTATGTACACTGTGAGTTTATGCACCAAGACAAATTCCTTGCGTGTCCAATCACACTTGGCCAATAAAAAATTCTATTCTATTCTATTCTATTCTATTCTATTCTATTCTATTCTATTCTATTCTATTCTATTCTACTCTACTCTACTCTACTCTACTCTACTCTACTCTACTCTACTCTACTCTACTCTACTCTATGCCTAATTATTCTATCCTATCCTATCCTATCCTACTCTACTCTACTCTACTCTACTCTACTCTACTCTACTCTACTCTACTCTACTCTACTCTACTCTACTCTACTCTATGCCTAATTATTCTATCCTATCCTATCCTATCCTATCCTATCCTATCCTATCCTATCCTATCCTATCCTATCCTACCCTACCCTACCCTACCCTACCCTACCCTACCCTACCCTACCCTACTCTACTCTACTCTACTCTACTCTATTCTATTCTATTCTATTCTATTCTATTCTACTCTACTCTACTCTACTCTACTCTACTCTACTCTATGCCTAATTATTCTATCCTATCCTATCCTACTCTACTCTACTCTACTCTACTCTACTCTACTCTACTCTACTCTACTCTACTCTACTCTACTCTACTCTATTCTATTCTATTCTATTCTATTCTATAAATTGTTTTTGTTTTGTTTTTTACATTGAAAAGTAACAGACTCACTTGGTCAACCCAACACATCATGAATTGCTTCCAGACTTACCGTTCAGAATTTTTTTAGAAAGTGGGACATGCTCTGGTTTGCATTGGTTTGCAATCTTGAAGGACATCTTGAAGCTTTCAAATGGTGCCCCACGAAGCGGTCCATGGCTTGCCTCAACAGTCATAACTGAACGAGAAGAGGGTCCTCCTTGGAAATGGAAGAAAGTTGGGGTTTTTTTTCTTCTTTTTCCTTCAACCTTCTGAAGTTTTAACTTCTGACCAAGTAGGAAGGGACACAACCTTTCAAGCTTCTGCCTGGTTCCTTCTACCAATATCCAGGCTCCGATTTTTGCCAGCACTCGTTTCCTCTCACCCAAGCACCGTCCCTGCCTCTCTTCCTAAAAAGGTCCCAGTGGATGCACTTAGCATCTTAATTGGCTGTACAGCTGTTTTATGTGATGGCAAAGGAAGAAGGGGAGGCAAACTCGTTTTATAAAGGGTAGAGAGAACATCATTTGTAGCAATTATTCTCAAATTGAAGTGAAGAAAGCTGTCATTCCTGCATTTATTGTTTCTTCTCCCTTGTATGGTTGTTGGTGTTTTCCTTCTTATGCTGATGATGGTGGAATATCACACAAGCACCCTGTCAAGAGAGATATTCAATAAACACTTGACACCCAAGTGCAAGAATATATGGCCTGTGGCAAATATGAATTATTCAGCCAGAAATCAAGATAATTTTGCTTCTCACTTAAGAAACCAGTCCCTTCTTTTCTTCCTTGCCATACTATTTCTTCCTTCCTTTATCTCTCTCTTTCCCTTTTGCCTCTTTCTGTCTGTCTTGTTATTCCTTTTACTAACTCCAGTGACTGTGATTATAATGGTTTTCCTTTATATGTATTTATAGAAAGGAAGAGAGGAAGAAAGGAAGAAGAAGAAAGAAAGAAAAAAAAGGGGGGGATTTGATTTCTTGATCTGTGCCTGCATCTGATTGTCTACAGCAAAAAGCATCAGGAGCCAAAGCTCAGGGAAATAAATAAATTTTATGGATTGATACAGATACAAATTAATAGAGTTGGAAGGGATCTTGTAGGTCATCTAGTCCAACCCCCTGCAGAAGCAGACCCTACACCATTTCTGACAGATGGCAGTCCAGTCTCTTCTTGAAAGCTTCCAGTGATGAAGCTCCAACAACTTCTGAAGGCAACTTCTGTTCCATGGGTGGATTGTTCTCACTGAAATTTCTCCTTATTTCTAGGTTGAATCTCTCCTTGTTCAGTTTTCATCCATTATTCCTTGTCTGGCCTTCAGGTGCTTTGGAAAATAGCTTGACCTTTTCCTCTCTGTGGCAGCCCCTCAAATATTAGAACACTGCTATCATGTTTCCCCTGGTCCTTCTCTTCACTTAGAGTAGCCATGCCCAGTTCCTGCAACCGTTCATCGTATGTTTTAGCCTCCAGTCCATTAATCATCTTGGTTGCTCTTCTCTGCACTCTTTCTAGAGGCTCAACATCTTTTTTATAGTGTGGTGACCAAAACTGGATGCAGTATTCAGATTGCCAGGGCCAAAATCATGTATAGTTTTACCATAGATGATCAAAAGAATGGAATATTCTTTCAACACTCAAGAATTCCTACAGCATGAAACTCAGGATATCTTAGTTCATCACCCTCTTTGATTTCTCTTTTATCTTCATTTGTATGGCTAGACCTGGATATATATAAAAAATCAGAAGGATTGTGCTTGATTATGTTTGAAACCTAAGGCCTCTGGTCTGGGATCTCTAATTATTCACCTAAACAGGAAGCCTCTCTAAGAGTCTCTGGAGGCTGGGGACAGCAAAAAACGTCACTTCCTATCCTACCAGGAGTTGGGAAATGGGCCGTTTCAGGTCTCCGGAGGGCCTCCGAAGGGGTGGGGAAGGCTGTTTTCGCCCTCCCCAGATGCATAGAGAGGATTTGGAGCCAGGTGAGAAAGAAAAACGGGCCTTCCCCACCCCACCAGGCCCTCCGGAGGCAGGAAACAGCCTGTTTCCCTACTTCTGGTGGGCCTGGAAGGCCCGAAAATCAGCTTGCCGGTACGTGCATGAGCGCCAGAGCTGAGCTGGCATGCCCACTGTTATGGCTACACGTGCCACCTGTGGCACGCATGCCATAGGTTTGCCATCACGGTCCTAAGTTATTTGGAAGTTTTAGTTCCAATTTCTTTCAAGCACCAGTAAGAATATATGGATGAAACAAGTATCTTATGGGAGTGATATACTATATTTATCTACAATATATAAATACTATATTTATATTTATATATATAGTTTGCTTTTCCTCTATATAATTTATCAACAAAATGAGAAAGTTGTTTGACATTAGCTAAGAATGCAATATTGGAGATGGATAAGTTTTTCCCTGTATAATATTGCCTTTGGGTATTCATCTTAAATCCAGAGATTTTCCCTAACATTATGCTTTCTGGGTAATTAACTTTACATAGGACACTCGATCTAAGTTATTCAACTGCAATTCCTGTGTCCAGATAACATGCTATGTATGGACATAATGACTTATGTGAAGTTCTAGTTCACATTAGATACTAAAGTTCCATGTTAACCTAGTTTAGCACTTTGAATAAACGCAGCCAATATGCCGGACTCCATCTCTCATAGATCCCAGCCAACACAGGTAACTAGTGATTAGAAGCACATGGAATAATTCTCAATTTCATAGCAAGGATTTGTAGGTGATTCCAGCTGCCTAATTTTCCTAGCAATTCTTACAAGATTGTCTGTATTTGAGAAGCTGTCCATTTGTAAGATGTCCCGATATGCAGTTTTTAGACCTTATAAAATATTTTGATATAGACTTAGCTATTATTATTTTATGCTGCCCTTCATAAAAGCAGTGTTTTTCATTTACGCTGAACTCAAACCTCCCATCATGTATAGCCAATGTAATAATTGTGATGGAGAGAGTTATTTGGTTGGCTAAATATTGATTGCCTTTCTGACTGCTGTTGGATCTTTGACCTTTCTCTGATCCCTTTTGAGTTTCATTCCCATTTTAGAGCTGCTTTAAGTAAGCTCTTCCTGGTTGAGTTAGTACTTTTGGGGGGGATGGGGCAAAGCATCCAAGTTAGCATCTGGGGTGGCCCCTACCCTGCTTTTCCTTCACTTGTACAAATCCCTGAAGCAATGCATCTTTTTATCCATGAATTTAGATGGAGAAAGAAATGCAAAGGAATGTTGTAAGAAAAAGAGCTTGCAATGGATCGATTCCAGTTAGGAAATTTATACAGTCAGAAAAATTCCAATTTGAAAGTTCAGTGAGTACACAAAACACATCCATTGTATTTATATGTGCTGTGCTGATCCCCATCAACCACAGTTTTACAGCTCAGTCTGTCTCCTTTGCTGAAATCTCTTTGCTCAAGTAAAAAGGGTTTCAACATTTCTTCCCCTTAGTTTTTTTCCCCTTCTTCTTCTCTCTCATTCTTAGTGCCAGGGTTTCCATCTCCCTTATTTTCTCCTGAGTAGCCCTTGTTGGCAATGCTACATTGTTTACAAAATTGGGGACTGGCTGTCAGCCAATTGGAGCTGAGAAGCTTGGAAATAATAGCTCAGGCGCCAGCCATTAGAGGGGAAGGAGAAGGCAGGTTGTTGGTGATGTCACATCTCGGAAAGCTAGAGAGGAGGAACAGGAAGAGGAAGAGCTGGCATAAATTTGGAGAGAAATATGAAAATGTACGCCATTGCGGAAATTGGGGCCCCACACCAGATCGTCTGGAACAGACAAACTAAGTGCGAAAGGGGTAGCATGACAAAAAATGCGATGCAAGTTAGGCATTTAAGAATCTAAAAAATAAGGCAGGCGAGAGGCCTATCTATTGCTGTTAGCGAGTCAACCTTCAATGAACAATAAACTACAGAAGACAAGACAAAACATGCGCCTTAAGTGGGCATTTGCTGAAGCTATGGAAGGAAGAAGGAAGAATCACAGGTAATCCTTGATTTACAACCATTCATTTAGCAAGTGCTTGAAAATGACTGGAAAAAAGTGACTTCTGATCAGTTCAACAGCCCTGCAGTCATGAGATCAAAATTTGGACACTTCGCAATTGTCATGTAAAAAATTACAATGGTTGCAGCATTCTGCAATTGCCATTTGCTGCTTTCCCAGCCAGCTTCTGACAAGCAAAGTCAAAACTGGATTTGCTAAACGACCGCATAGTTCATTTAATAACTGTAGTGATTTTCTTGATAACTCTGGGAGAAAAAAGAGATTGTAAAATTGAGTCTGGCTCACTTAGCAACCATCTTGCTTAGCAACGTAAGTTCTCATCTTGAACTTCTTGAAGACTTCTTGAAGATAGTCTTGAAGACTATCAATGTGCAAAAATGAGGACCCAGATGGTGGGGGCAATAAGCTGACTTTGTATAAATATACAAAAGTATGAAGGCTATTGCTTAACGCATTGTAAGCCGTCCTGAGTCTCCGGAGAAGGGCGGCATATAAATCAAATTTTTTAAAAAACAAAAACTAGCATATGATTGAGATGAGGATGTCAGGAGTTTATGGCTTGGTCACCGTCAGAGAGCTAAGATTCCCCCTATGTCCATGCTGCAAAATGATATTGGGTTTTTAATCGCTGGTTGTCATGACTGCCTGCAAATGAACCCCAAGAAATGCAGTTTGGCACCTGGGAATTCCGAACTAAGTTAAAACTAATTGAAGACTAGTTCTGATTAAAGTTTGTAGGTAGGGCCTGGAAGAGAATTGAAATCAAGACTAACACATTTGAAAAGTCAGCACCTTGGATAGCTCCATACGGATATCACTGCAGACTCAAAGGGCAGACTCAGAGGATGCTTCAAGCATGGATTGGAGCTGGTGATGGATGGATCTACAGTAGCCAGCATTGCAGTCATGATGTCTAGCACTTTCTCTTTTAGGAAATCTCTTCTGCTTTACAGGACCACTTCCAAATATCAAAATATGAAAATGTGGGCTCTATTGCCCCATCAGAGCTATTATAACTTTATCAATATTTCTCCTATTGTTTAGAACACATTTTCGGCTGTGAAATTTGTAAAATTTCATATCTTTAAGTCTGGGGAGTAAATGATCCATAAGTACAATTTGGATCAAACTGTTCCAGATTCAACTGTGTCAGACATACTCAGAGACGCCAAGCTGTGTCTCTGTATATTATGCCTTGTGAGCCAACTCTGGAAAGAACCAGTTTGATATAATGTTTAAAAGCATCAGGCTAGAAACAGGATGACTGTGAGTTCTAGTCAGACGGGCGACCTTGGGCCTATCATTCTCTCTTAGCCCTAGGAAGGAGGCAATGGCAAACCACTTCTGAAAAATCTTCCCAAACAAAACTGCAGGTCCAGACAATTGCTAGGAGTCCATTCTGACTTGAAGGCCAACAACTCTGGACCTTCCTTGTCTTAGCAGGTCTTTCCATCCATAGGAATAAAAGCTCTAGAAGTATCCTGATGCCAAGGGAAAGAAGAAACGTGAATTCAGAATTCAGGAGTGAAATATTCAGTTGTTGTTGTTAGTTGCGAAGTCGTGTCCCATGACCCCATGGACAACATTCCTCCAGGCTTTCCTGTCCTCTACCATCCTCTGGAGTCCATTTAAGCTCATGCCTACTGCTTCAGAGATTCCATCCAGCCACCTCGTTCTCTGCTGTCCCATTCTTCTTTTGCCCTCAATCTTTCCCAGCATTAGGCTCTTCTCCAACGAGTCCTTCCTTCTCATTAGGTGGCCAAAGTATTTGAGTTTCATCTTCAGGATCTGGCCTTCTAAAGAGTACTCAGGGTTGATCTCCTCTAGGACTGACTGGTTTGATCACCTTGCAGTCCAAGGGGCTCACAGGAGTCTTCTCCAGCACCATAGTTCAAAGGCCTCAATTCTTTGGCGCTCAGCCTTTCTTATGGTCCAGAAATATTCAGTAGGTCCTAGTTAAAGAATTGTTGGGCCCCAGCGGATTGCACTTTATGTGATTGTCATGGGCCTCATCTGTCTTGAGTAGCTCTCTTTTACCCCGTGTTTTGAGTTGTCCCTCAGGTCTTTCTTTCTGAGGCCTCCATCTTCCTGCTTCCTACCCTGGAGGAGGGAATGTGTGTTCCAGAAGCGGAGAAAAACCAATTGCTGTTTGCAGAAGGAGATGGTTTAATAGCATTAATATGCATGAGGCAAGGAGAAGGGGTATCCTTTGCATTAAATATTTACCATTCAAGCCTGGGACTGCCTTCTAGGAATTCAAAGTCCTGAAATAATTGCCAAAAGGGGACCCCAGAAACAAGGCAGGAGAAGGACACACTCCTGCATGATCATCCCCCCAGGACCCACCCACTCCCACTCCCACCCCCACATACCTATACTAGGACTGCAAGATTTGTGCAATCTGCATCCCTACAGAAGAGGTCTGGCTCTGTTGTCTGGAGAAGATGTCATATTGCTCGTCAAGACATCTGAGGTCTCTCTTGACTGAGAAGTCATGCGATCTGTCCGTGGCCCAAATCTCTGTAGGTCCATTAGATGCAAACGAGCCCAGTTTGAAAAATATAAAGCAGGAGATCCACAAATCCTAAAGCTTTTATTAGTATAAACCACCAGGAGTCCCAAGATGAGGCTATCTGAAACCAGACTCTCTTTCCCATGTTTTATGCCATTTTGTTGATTTTTGTTGTTGTTGTTGCTATCATTGAGGGAACCATTTATTGAATTCTTGAGCTTGTCAAGAAGAAGTAGGAAGTCTGAATTCTTTGACACTTACTTCAAGTTCAAGTCCAAAACAAAATCAAATGCTTTTTGGTGCAGTCTGTTAGACTGACTATTTCTTTGAAAGGTTAACATTTATTTATTGACTAGGTGGCTCAGTGGCTAAGACACTGAGCTTGTCAATCAGAAAGGTTGGCGGTTCGACTCTCAAGTATGGGTCTCCTGCATGAGCAGGGGGTTGGACTAGATGACCTCCAAGGGCTCTTCCAACTCTGTTACTGTTACTGTTACTGTTACTGTTACTGTTACTGTTACTGTTACTGTTACTTGCTTGCTTGCTTGCTTGCTTGCTTGCTTGCTTGCTTGCTTGCTTGCTTATTAATTTTATATGGCTGTCCATCTTGTATCAAATTCTGGGCTGCTCTCAATTCATGATTAAGACAAAATCAATAATAAAACAACAAAATACCATATTAAATCTATTAAAACCATAAAAACCTGCCACCTAACTTAAATTTCCAACATTTTCCTCTGATTAAATCTTCTTACTGTCTTTGCCCAATCCCAGGTCTTGCAGAGAAAGCCACGTTTTCAGTGCTTTTCAGAAATCCAGGAAGGTAGTCTTGTATTCTTGAAACCTGGACACAGTTCCCGGAGTTCCCCAAAACTTTCAGACTTTTGAAGGTGCCAGAAGGAAGGAATTATTGAATCCATGGAGAGTTACAACATTACCTTTATTAAATCTATTTTAAGTTTTGCGTTGCACCTTCTCCTTCTCCTCTTCTTCTTCCTCCCTCTCATCCTTAGCCTGGAAAAAGTCATGGAGATGTGAAACCTTCCTCTAAAGCATCGAATGGACTAAACATCAAAGCTAAGCATATTCTTTGCAGCTGAGCATTTCACAACTGCGTTTAGATGAGAGGGAGCATTTCCACTGCAGCCTGTCAACTCGTAAAGCATTCCTGGCTTGCTCTCGAGTTGCCTTAGGCAGGAGTGGGGGGGGGGGGGAAGTGATGGAGCAACATGGCAGCAACCAGAAGCACATTCCACACATACCTTTCTCAAGGCCGTAGCCTAGGTTACCAGAGCCAGCCGGAGAGGCGTGTTCTCTCCAGCCCGGGAAAGTGCTCCATTGGAGAATGTGATTTATGACACATTCTGGGAGGAGGGGGAAAACAAGGTCATAGTTGGGAAATAAATTACGTGGGGCAGAGCTGACTCCACTTGGGTATGTGCCGACATGTTGCTCCTAATAAATAACTGGATTTCTTTTGAAACTTGGCTCGAGGCTCATGAATTAATTAGGGCATCCGTCGGAACCCTGACACAGCTATAGGTTAAATGAAAACCCAAAGTGGCCTAAAGCAGGAGCTGTAAACTGCATGAGCCAGAAAGATGGCTGAGAAAATATCTACAGACCCCTCATATCCTGGATATAAGTTGTTTCAACTCCTCCCCTCGGGACGCTGCTATAGGGCATTGCACGCCAAAACAACTAGACACGAAGACTTTTTCCCTTTTGCCACTACTCTGCTAAACACCTAATTCCTACAGCACTATCTTATGTTTAAGGATATTTACCCATGTAGTAGGGATGTATTATTATTGTAATCCTTCTCATCTTTCCTATTACCTTCTGCTATTGGTTTCTTATGATTATATTACTTTGTTGTTTGTATGTACACTGAGAGCTTCTGCACCGGAAACAAATTCTTCGTGTGTTCAATCACACTTGACCAGTAAAGAATATTCTATATTCTATTCTTTAGTCATTGGGATGAATTTCATGTAATTGTTTTAAAGAACATGTCACTCTTTATGTATCAGTGTTACCAACTTCCACAGCTGTAGGTGTCTAGTGTGATGACACAACGCTTGTTCCGAAGAGTATATCTCAATATTTCCTATGCCACAGCAAATGGAGATAAATAACGATAACCATTTATGGTCTTACGTTTGACGGTTTTTATATTCCAAGCTTTATTGTTGTGAGCTACCCAGAGTTGTGTTTTAGGGTGGACAGCCATATAAACCTTTTCAATAAATTCAATCAATAAATACACCAAAGTTTTGAACAACACAGTGCATTGAAGGCTTCCTGCTGTGTGTTTCCAGAATCTACCATTCTGTCATTAAAGTTATTGATTTCCATTTTTTTTCCTTCCCTGGAAAACTGACAGGGAGGGATGTCATTGAACAAGAAGACTCAGAGGTCAACATTTGGAAGTTAGATTATAGTGATAAGAAATGTAAGGCTCTTTGTGGAAAGCCAAAAAATCAAGAGTCTTATAAAGGCTTGTGTTCTTTGGAAAAGATTCTATTAGACTTGTTTTGATTTAAGACACTTGTCCTCAACTTTTTCTTCACCACGGACTCCCTTTAAATACTTTTGTGGCCACAGACCATGGCCATGGACCCCCAAGTCTTAACTCAAGATTTAAATCATAACATTTCTTCAAGCCTTTGCAGGCCCCTGTGACAACACTGTGTCTCTCCAGAGGTCCGCAGACCACAGATTGAGAATCACTGATCTTAAACTGTTCCTATTGGGTATCTTACCAAAGAAATATAGCAAAGAAAATATATACTTGATTACACATGTTATAACTGCAGCGAGGATTGGATTTGCACAAAATTGGAAAGCAGAGAAAATCCCTACAGAGGGAGAAGTAATTAAGAAAATATTGGAATGTGCAGAAATGCATAGATTAACATTGGCAATTAAAGAAAAAGAAGAATCGGAGTATTTTAAGGTATAGAGGCAATTTTATCAATGGTTAGAGAAGAGATATACATGAAAATTAATATAATTAAAAATTTTAGGAGCAATGTTGTAATGAATTGAATGAAGATAGAAATGTAGTAAGAAAAATGGGGAGAAAGGAGGCATAAAATGAATTAATATAAATGTAAGAAATTTGGAAAGAGTGTTGTAACAAATTAAATGAAAATATAAAGATATGATAGAAATATAGTAAGACAATGGAGGAGGAAGAAGGGGACACAAAATATGTACTCAGATGGTACACTGAATGATTAATGATGCATTGTTTGTTTGTTTAAAAAAAAGGTTTTTACAAAAAAAAAGAGAGAATCACAGATCTAAGACTTTGGGCTGTCCAGAACACAGAGCATTATAATGTATGGTACACTTTAATCTTATATTTAACCAGTTAGGTTAATTATTTTTTTTAAAATTGTATATCAGGAAGAACTAACAATATATGTTTTTTTTTAAAAAAAAAAATTTATTTTAATACAAACATTTCATCTTTCATTAACCAGTGTGTCGTCTGGGTGCAAATATTTTGTGCAATAACAATTAAGATTTACAGCCGTATTTAATATTTTATCTATTCTTAAATTAATACTAATATTTAACATACCTACTATTAAGAACTAACAATATATGTTGTCCTTCTAAAAACATCAGATGAAAAGGACCTATGCTTTAGATACAATAGCCATAAAGTTAAAATGAAAAAGCGACTCAAAAGCATCATATATATTGTTTCGTTCATTTTCTATTTACCGTACTTTTCAGAGTATAAGACGCACTCCCCCGCCCCAATGAGGGTGGAAATGTTGGTGCATTTTATACACTGAATATGGCCATTTTTGGCCTCCCAGAACCCCGACCCCCATGTCCCGTTTTTCACAAAAACGGGACACACAGAGGGTTTGGGAGGCCTGCAGAGTGCTCCTGGGGACTGGGGAGGGCAAAAACTGGATGCGCGTAGGCCAAAACCTTTTTATTTTCTTGTATTCCTCTTTGAAATCTTGGTGCGTCTTATATTCCAGTGCGTCTTATAGTCTGAAAAATACGGTACCTTTTCTTTTCTTTTTTTCTTATCTTTCCTTTTTTTTTTTTTTTTTTTTTTTTTAAAAAAGAACCTATCTAATTCTTCCCCTCAATTATCTTCTGCTTCCACTTGATAACACTGGCACCAAATGGATATCATCGTTTAAACTTTATAAAATTAAAAAACAACAACAAAGTAAACGGATAACATTTAAGAACTTTTCTCCTGGGAATAAGGAAGGAAGAGAGTCTAGACGTGGAAAAGGGCTGATGTAGATTCTGCATAAATTGCCTTCAATCCAAAAGGCGGAATCTCTATAAAGGCCAGGTTGGGGAGATTTTTCACACACTTTCTGCAAAATCCATTCAAAAGAAAAGTTGCCGGAGCTTAATCACGGTTACTTATAAAGCTAACTTCTAATAGTGGAAAGAAAGCCAGTTTGCTGTAGTGCTTAAGGCATAAGGCTAGAAACTGGGAGACCGTGAGTTCTAGTCCTGCCTTAAGCATGAAACCAGAAGATGAAGAGGAGGAGGAGGAGGAGGAGGAGGAGGAGGAGGAGGAGGAGGAGGAGGAGGAGGAGGAGGAGGAGGAGAAGAAGAAGAAGAAGAAGAAGAAGAAGAAGAAGAAGAAGAAGAAGAAGAAGAAGAAGAAGAAGAAGAAGGAGAAGCAGCTACTTTTAAGTCAACTTTTCAAAAAGGAACTTTCATACTTTGATTCCAAAGAATAATAATTTTTCCAAATCAATACACACACACACACACACACACAAACACACCAGCCAAGAAAACAACATTTTCTTACTTGTTTCAGTTTTTAACCTTTGGACTTTGCTTGTTAGAAGTCTGCCAGATTTCCCAAGGAAAATCTGCTGTTCTTGGTTTTTGTTCTGTTTTTTCCCCAGGCACCAAGACTGGGATTGATGGAGAGAGCCATTTGGACAATTGGATGGGGGTTTGTCTGCGTTGCTCAATTTCATTGTAATAAGTTCCCTTTCCTGTGTCGGGCCAAGCAGAGACATTTTCTACGCAGAATCGTCTGCCTCCTCCGATCAGATGAGGGAGCCTCACTTTTGTGGGGTTGTTTTTTTTTTTTTTTTGCACAAGACATCCTATGAAATATTTAGTGGGCCGCCAAAGGCAATTACATTAGAGAAGCTAGTTAAACACCCCTTAGCCGAGGGCAGCCTCGCCCCCCCCCACCTGCCATGTAAATCAAACAAATTGGACTCTTTTCACAATCAACACACATGATTTTATTTACAATAAATAATTTAGGGGAAGAAGAAGAAGAAGAAGGAGGAGAAGGAGAAGGAGGAGGAGGAGGAGGAGGAGGAGGAGGAGGAGGAGGAGGAGGAGAAGAAGAAGAAGAAGAAGAAGAAGAAGAAGAAGAAGAAGAAGAAGAAGAAGAAGAAGAAGAAGAAGAAGAAGAAGAAGAAGAAGAAGAAGAAGAAGAAGAAGAAGAAAGGACACGTTTTGTCCCGTCCGTAAATTTTTCTCCTCGTTTTTTGTGCACTTTGGTGTTCTCGGCTGAGAGTTCACAGAGTCGGGGATCCTAGTTTTCCTTCCTTAATGCAGGAGGTGGGGTTGAGGGAGGGTGGGAAGAGAAAGAGAGAGATTTACTGCCTGAGTGATCCTTTAAAAGATTCTTATTTCTTAATGGAAGAAAGAGCTATGTTCGCTCCAGAAATTCACCAAGTTGTCCATGCAGGATTAATGCTAAAGGAAGAGGCAATTCACCTTGTTAATTGTCCCCTCTGGCATCTTTGGTGGGTGACTGAATTTTTTTTTCTTCCCCTCATTAAGATCTCTCCTTAGTCACAAATGGAAGACCTGTTTTGAAGGGAAGGTTTTGCTGATGTGAATATTTCTTCATTCTCTCTTCTTCTTCTTCTTTTATTTTTAGAGCTGGAAATCAGTTCTTTTCTAATCCAGTGAAAACCATCATCCACTGAAGATCCATAATTAGTAAGGTAGTCCTTTGGAAAAACTGTTTCCCCCCGCCCACCCACCCAAAAGTTTACAACTCTCGGCCTTCAAACAGGCTTTAAAATGGCGGAAACAAATATCACACACGTCAACTATGTTCTACTCAAATCCAGCAGGTTCTGACAGGTTCGGGAGAACCGGTAGCGGAAATTTTGAGTAGTTTGGAGAACCGGCAAATACCACCTCTGGCTGGCCCCAGGAGTGGGGTGGGAATGGTGATTTTGCAGTATCCTTCCTCCAGGAGTGGGGAGGGAATGGGGATTTTGCAGTATCCTTTTCCCAGGAGTGGGGAGGGAATGGGGATTTTGCAATATCCTTCCCCTGTAACACCCACCAAGCCACACCCACCAAGCCACACCAAGCCCACCAAGCCATGTCCGCAGAACCAGTAGTAAAAAAAATTGGATTTCACCACTGGTTCTACTCATTCATTTTTGAGAGAAGATACCCGGAACCTTCCAAATGTTGGGAGAACCAGCTCACATCAGATTCAACCTTCCTGGTCTATATAGATAAACAACATGAAGAGCTTGGTGGCGCAGCAGACTAATAGCCTGTTATTATCATTCAGCTGCCTGCAATTACTGCTAGTTCGAATCTCCCCAGGCTCAAGGTTGACTCAGCCTTCCATCCTTTCTAAGGTAGGTAAATTGAGGACCCAGTTTGTGGGGGCAATAAGCTGACTTTGTATAAATATACAAAAGTATGAAGGCTATTGCTTAGCGCATTGTAAGCCGCCCTGAGTCTCCGGAGAAGGGCGGCATATAAATCAAATAAAATTAAATTAAAAAAAAAACAAAGTTAGCTGATTATACCACGAACCATCTGCAAAGCACAATAGTGTTTGGCTTTCTATTGAAGGAAAATTCAACAAGGCATAAAATTGTCCTGTAAACAATGTTCTGCTATTTTTTTCTGCTTTTTCCATATCATTAATCAACAGTGTACTAGGTCTATCCTCTTCTGTGTATGGCTAGCTATGATCCTCAGCAATGCCTTCACCGAAATATTGATTATTGAAGAATTTGTAGCATGGCCAAATCCTGAAGAACCAAGTACCTTTAAGTAGAGAAATATGGTTGGTTAAATTGACAGGTCTTGCTGAGATGAATAAGGTAACTAAAAACTATATTTTTGGTGACTGGAAAACTTACGGACTTTTTGCTTAAAAATGAGGAAAAAATGAACCCGTGATTTATTGCTTTGATAATTAGACAAAGTATAATTCATGGAAAGAGTGGTGTAGCATAAGAGAGAGAGAGAGGTGAAAATATAATTGTATATTATAAGCAGTTATAACTTATAACTGCTGTGATTAATATCAGAAGCCACTTCTTTGTATCTTTTTCCTTTCTTTTCTACTTTTTAAAAATTACTTTATTATTTTATATTTTTTTCTTTTTCTTCTATTTTTTTCTTCTTTATGTTAGTTTGTATTAGTTTGGGACTGATTGGGGGTAGATTGTAAGGGTGACACCGAAATATAATTTTATGTCATTTTATTCTATTTTATATATTTATGTATTAAATTAAATATTGTAGCTTCTCTATTTTACCCTACTCTTATTTTAAATTGCTTGTATAAGATTTTATTGGCGATGTGTTTGCACCTTGTGCTTTGATGTGGCCTACAGGCTAATCAAAGCTATCATTTTAAACTGTATTTTATTCCAATTTAATTTTAAATCGTATTTTATCCAATTCCATTTTAAATTGTTTTTATCAGATTTTAGTAATAATTTGTGTCTGGAACTCTGCACTTTGATATGGTCCTAGGGCTAATCAATAAAATTAAGTATAGTAAACTCAATTAGTTTTTATCTTTTTAAAATGCTTCTATAAAAACCCTGAAAGAAATTAATTAGGAAAATATGAATTATGTTTACATTAGTTTCTCTTCATTGGTATTTTTCTTTTTAAAAAAAATTATACTCTTACTCCAGTGTGAACCTGCTTTTTTTTACAATAAGTTTGCAAACTGTATAAATGTTTTAAAGGGATTACATTTTATTTTATGATATCAGAAAAAAAAAACCATGCCACTCAGGCTGTGTTCTTCTTTTTCTAACATTCTCTTATTTCTCAACAGAGATGATGTGGCCGTGTAAAGATAATAAACGAGGGATGGGTTGCAGAAGGAAAATATGAATGGGTCAAGAGGAAAGAGAAGAAAAAGAAAATCAGTTGTGTTTGGGTGAAATTGATGAGATCTGCAAAAAGAAAGAAGTCATAAACATCAATGGTAATGTGTGAAACAGGGCAGAGATGTGGTGAAAAGAGGAAAAAGAGGACAAAAAATACTTACAGTAATCTTTCCTCTGGTATAGCCAACAAAGGGAGGAGAGCCTGTGGTTTAGAGGTTAATACATCTACCTAAAATGCAAATAGCCCTGGTTCGAATCCCAGAAGGGTATGGCTAGCTGATGAGAGCTAAATAGCTTGAAATAGATCTATACTAAAGGTAAAGGTAAAGGTTCCCCTGTGCTAGTTGTTCCCGACTCTAGGAGGCGGTGGCTCATCTACATTTCAAAGCCAGCGCTGTCCGAAGACGTCTCTGTGGTCATGTGGCCAGCATGACTCAACGCCAAAGGTGCACGGAACATTGTTACCATCCCACCAAAGGTGGTCTCTATTTTTCTACTTGCATTTCTTACCTGCTAGGTTGGCAGAAGCGGGGACAAATAACAGGAGCTCACCCCATTACGCGGCACTAGGGATTCGAACCGCCGAACTGGCGACCTTTCTGATCGACAAGCTCAGCGTCTTAGCCACTGAGCCACCGCGTCCCATAGATCTATACTAGTCTCCCTTTCCTTCTTTGTCGGTAAAACATTGATCTGTCCCCGTACCCACACACACACAAACACAGCCAGTCGAGGGTTAAGGAAACACTTTGGAACGCACCCAGGTCTTATCTCCCACTTGGCAGCGATAGACACACCGTCTGCCAAGTGACTTTATTTTCAAAGTAAAACAGATAGATAAATACTCAAGAGTCCAAATGTCCGACACTTTAAATCTTTCTCTCAGCAGCTCCGGACGAGGCTTTAGTGACTATCCAAGGTTTGCTTTGTTCGTCACAAAGATCCTTGACCACCACCCTCTATTATATAGTCTCTGGGGTGTGGTCCAGTGACTCAGTTCTAATCCCTAGCACGCCTCCTAAGCTGCTGCAAACGTTTATCACGCCTTCGGAGGCGTGCGTCCAGGAATGATGTTTCCTCATCACTCTGATCCAAATCAGCTGTCTCCTCTCCCTCAGCCGGCACTTGAGACAATGCCAGAGGGGAGGGGCCTGGAGAGGGAGGCCTGGCTGACTCCTCTTCCTCATGCTCGGAGCTTTCTTCCTCCGATGGGACAGGCTCAGAGGGCGGGGCCACAACAAACATAAATTCAATACAAAATAGTTTGTCGCGAAGGCGACTGCGTGTGAAGGCTCCTGGATTGGGGCTGAAAGGAGAAAATGGAAGCAGTGGAATGCTCCATCCCATAATTGGCTAGACCAGGTTGCCCTGACCAAAAACAAAAACAAAAACCCACACACTTCAAAAGAGGATGGTTTGCAAAGATATACAGCTATAAGGAATGGTGCAGTGTAAACTAGTTCTAGCTGTGTTTCCTTTTATTTTTCCTATATCTCATGCCTTTCATTTCTTACTACCTTCTTCTAGTCTTTAGAAGAAGAAAGTAATAAGATGATAATCAGTGACTAAAATGCTGAGCTTGTCGATCAAGAAAGGTCATCAAGAAAGATCGGCAGTTCGGCAGTTCAAATCCCTAGTATAGGTCTCCTGCGTGAGGTTGGACTATATGACCTCCAAGGTCCCTTCTAACTCTGTTACTGTTAAATCAACGAAGCATTATGTGAGAGCCAGTGAGAATAGGCAGCTCTTCCTACCATTCAGATCCAGAGAAGTATCTACTTACAATTTAAATGTTTATTTAACTAAAATGACATTTTGGATGCATAACTCTTCACAGCTCACATCTTTTAACAAAGACCAGGGAGAAATCAGTGAAGAGAACTTAGGTAGTTTCTGTCCAGCAAGCTTCTGCATAGTTAAAATGGACAAAACTCAGTTTTATTGAACAAACCATCTTCTAAAGTTTATTTGTTATTTATGTTATTATTCATTTGTCCGTTGGTTTCTTTTATTATCCATTTTTCAGGCAGTACTCACAGGGGATGGCACCTCAAGCGTTTTCATCCTCCCACTCTCACTGTGTGTGGGATTTTGGGATTGGTCTGAGGAAAATGATTCTCCTGGAGTGAGGAAACATCTGTTAATGATCAATGTAAGACAGGTTCTCTTCTCTTCTCTTCTCTTCTCTTCTCTTCTCTTCTCTTCTCTTCTCTTCTCTTCTCTTCTCTTCTCTTCTCTTCTCTTCTCTTCTCTTCTCTTCTCTTCTCTTCTCTTCTCTTCTCCTCTCCTCTCCTCTCCTCTCCTCTCCTCTCCTCTCCTCCTCTCCTCTCCCCTCTCCTCTTCTCTCCCCCTCCCCATCCCTCCCCATCCACCTTCCTCTCCTCTCCTCTCCTCTCCTCTCCTCCTCTCCTCTCCTCTCCTCTCCTCTCCTCTTCTCTCCCCCTCCCCATCCCTCCCCATCCACCTTCCTCTCCTCTCCTCTCCTCTCCTCTCATCCTCTCCTCTCCTCTCCCCATCCCTTCCCATCCACCTTCCTCTCCTCTCCTCTCCTCTTCTCTCCCCCTCCCCATCCCTCCCCATCCACCTTCCTCTCCTCTCCTCTCCCCATCCCTTCCCATCCACATTCCTCTCCTCTCCTCTCTCCTCCCCATCCCTCCCCATCCACCTTCCTCTCCTCTCCTCTCCTCTCCTCTCCTCTCCTCTCCTCTCCTCTCCTCTCCTCTCCTCTCCTCTCCTCTCCTCTCTCCTCCCTCTCCCTTCTACCACTTCTCCCTGAGAGCCTCCACCCATCTCACTAGCTCAGAGGAGGTGGACAAGCTCCAGGATCCTCCCTTAAGCATTGTCACCTGATGGAACCTCAGAGGCCTTCTCTGTAGCCACCCCTGGAAGATCTTCCCAGCTGAGATTCGAGGAACTTCAACTCATTTGGTCTTCCGGAAGGTTGTGAAGACCTGGCTCTTTCCCCCCTCAAGTATTGGACTAGGATGGGGTTGAGTCAGCAAGTCAAGAGTTTGATGGGTTTGGCACCTGGTGGGAAGGGAATGATTCATCTGTTTTGTTTTATATCATTGTTTTTAATGGGTCGTCGTGAGCCGTCTAGGATCTCTATGTGAGATAGGTAGCCATGTAATAGACAAACAAACATTCTTCTTCTTCTTGTGCCGTATCCGTCATCGGACGTTGGCGATCATGTTGGCCATCTTATTTTTGTCAACAGCCGCATGAAAAAGCGCTGCTGAATTTTGTCCAACCCACTCCCTTAGATTTTGAAGCCATGATGTTTTTCTTCTGCCTGGACCTCTTTGGCCTTCAATCTTTCCCTGGAGGATTAAGTTGAAGGATGCCGTATTTTTCTGGGTGTTTGCATCCCAGGTCCAAAATATTCTAACTTTCCCTTTTTGGTGATTTTCCCCTTGGCTTTCCCAGGCGGCTTATCACCTCCTCCTTTCTGATTTTATTAACCCAGTTTATGTAACAGCCGTATAACATTGATTTGGAGAATTCCAGCGCCAGAAAGCCAAGGGAACTAGAAGTCTTAACTTTTAGGGTCCCTTTTCAAAGCAGAGAGCGGGAGGCTCCGCTAAGCCTCTCCTGCCCAGCTTCATCCTTCTTCTTGGAGCTTCCATTGCTCAGCAACTTGCCTCTCTCTCTCTCTCTCTCCCCCCCCACTCCTCCCCACCAGCCTCAAACCGGTTGGAAGCCAGAAGGATGCCGTCGGACCGGAGAGAAGCCCGCCGCTGCCTCCTTTCCCTCCTGATGGCCAGGATCGAAGCCAGGGAGATGCTTCCCTCCCGAAAAGCGGTACCCCCCAAAGGGGGCCGGGCAATGGCCGGTCCTTTCAGCCAATGAGGAGGCGGCCCGCTGGAAGGGCGTGGCCAGGACGGTCCTATAATGTCATTGAGGGTGCCGGAGCGCTCGGGCAGAGACAATAAGACCCGGCGCCGAGCTGGAGCGGCCACCTGCTCGCCTCCTCTGGTTCTTCCCTCGCCGCCGCCGCCGCCGCCGTCGCCGCCACCATGATGTCCATGAACAGCAAGCAGGCGTTCAGCATGCACCCCATCCTGCACGAGCCCAAGTACACCCACCTGCACTCCAGCTCCGAGGCCATCCGGAGAGCTTGCCTGCCCGCCCCGCAGGTGAGGGTCAACGGGGGTGGGTGGGTGTGTGGTAGCCGGGAAGGGAAAGGAAGCGGTTTGGAGGGGGGGTTTCAGGTTGGCCAGGTTGGGGTATCCTCGCCCCCTCCCCCTCTCCCTCCCCAAGGTCGCCCAGGAGAGCTGCAAGCGCTCCCTTCCCTCTGGGGTCCAGATACCCTGGAGAAGGGAAATCGGGTGGGCTTCGGAGCGAGCTTGGCAGATGCCACCGGGAAAATCTCCCCGGGTTTTCCGCGGGGATGCAGACGGCACCGACTCTCCCCCCCCCCGCCCCCACGTCCCCTAACCCCCAACCCCCTGCGACGCCAAAGGGTGGGAGAGTTGCAACGTTGGTGTAGCTTCTCGTTTGATGGGGAGATCGAACCTCGAAGAGAAGAAGCTCCAGACCTGAAAAAACGTCATGAAGCCTAGATAGGGAGCCTGGATAGCTCTGCAGACTAAAAGCACTGTAATTTAACACCAGCTGTCTGCAATTAAAGTAAGTTCGAATCTCTCCAGGCTCAAGGTGGACTCAGCCTTCCATCCTTTCTCAGGTAGGTAAAATGAGGACCCGGATTGTGGGGGCAATAAGCTGACTTTGTATAAATATACAAAAGTATGAAGGCTATTGCTTAACGCACTGTGAGCCGCCCTGAGTCTCCGGAGAAGGGCGGCATATAAATCAAATTTCAAAAAAAAAAAAAATGTTGTTAGACCCCTTCCCCCCCACTCCCTTCCTCCAGCATTACCCTCGGTCCCTCAAACGCACAACTGCTAAAAACTCCCCCCAACAACTACTATTTCTGCCTCTTTCAAGCTCCAAGGTTTGAAGAGGCTGGGATGCTTCAAGGAGAGGGGAGGGGGCGGTTAGGATGGGTTCCGGGAGGGCCTTAGAGAGAGATTGGGGTGTCGGTGGGCAAGAATTGTCTAGGGATGAAGACATAGATTCCCGCGGGGTCTTTCTGTCTTGGCTGCGCATGCTGGGGATTGTAGTTTCGGGATATTTTGGTGGCCCGAAAGGCGGGGAAGCAGTGGGGCGAGAGGGGAACCCAGCAAAGTTGGGGGAAGGGGGGAAACGTTCCGACAATCCCAGATGTTCCCCATTTCGGGGTTCGCCCGTCGGGCCTGCTGTGGCAGGAAGGAACCGGGGTTCGCAAACGAAGAAGTTGGCGGGAGGTTAGCACCGGCGTCTCCCGGCGGTTTAATTAATTTAATTTAATCAATTAAATTTATATGCCGCCCCTCTCCGAAGATTCAGGGCGGCTCACAATACATTTTTAAAAAATCATTCCCCCTCTCTAAGCCCCGTGTCGTCTCTCTTCTTCCTTTCCGTCCCCCCTAAACCTCGCAGCTGCAGAGCAATTTCTTCGCCGGCCTGGACGAGACGTTGCTGCGCGGGGCCGAGGCGCTGGCGGCCGTGGATCTGGTCTCGCAGAAAAGCCACCCCTTCAAGCCGGACGCCACTTACCACACCATGAGCAGCGTCTCCGTCTCCTGCACGCCCACCTCCTCCTCCGTCCACCTGCACCCGGCTTCGGTGCTCAGCGGCCACGCGCACCACGCGCCCCCGCACCAGCCGGCCCAGGGCCTGGAAGGCGAGCTCTTGGAGCACCTCACCTCGGCTTTGCCGCTCCCCGACGTGGGCGCCGCGTCCGCCCACCCGCATCCTCATCACTCCGCTCACCTGACGGGCCTCAACGGCCTGGGCCACCCGGCCCACGGGCAGCCCCCCCCTGGCTATGGGGCCCCACCCGCCGCAACGGCTTGGCCTCCCACCCCGCCGTCTTGGCGGGCCCCGAGACGGAGACGGACCCGCGGGAGCTGGAAGCCTTCGCCGAGCGCTTCAAGCAGAGGCGCATCAAGCTAGGCGTGACTCAAGCCGACGTGGGGTCGGCCTTGGCCAACCTCAAGATCCCGGGCGTGGGTTGCCTTAGCCAGAGCACCATCTGCCGCTTCGAGTCGCTCACCCTCTCGCACAATAACATGGTAGCCCTCAAACCCATCCTGGAAGCCTGGCTGGAAGAAGCCGAGCGCGCCCAGCGCGAAAAGCTAGCCAAGCCCGAGGCTTACTCGACGGGCGACAAGAAGCGCAAACGCACCTCCATCGCGGCGCCCGAGAAGCGCTCGCTCGAGGCTTACTTCGCCGTCCAGCCGCGACCCTCCTCCGAGAAGATCGCGGCCATCGCCGAGAAACTGGACCTCAAGAAAAACGTGGTGAGGGTCTGGTTTTGCAACCAGAGACAGAAACAGAAGCGCATGAAGTTCTCCGCCGCTTATTAAGACGCTGCGGAGGGGGGAAATGGGGGGCGGGAGGAAGGGGCTGCCCCCCCCCACGCCACGCGCGGGACTTGGGAGGCGCCGCGGACGGTGAAATTGGGGCGCCGCTTTCCTTGCACGGCCGCCGTCCCCCCCCCCCGAAGGTGGAGGCCTGCTTCCTTCGGTGGGCGCTTCAAGCCATCCCGGACTTTTGGGACCGCTCCTTCCCTCCGGCCGAGGCGTGCGTGTCGTGGGAGGCGAGCGGATAAGAACTGAGTCCCCACGCCCAGCGGGGGGAAAAAACCCAACCAACTCAACAAAGCAGCAAAAGACATTCTCTCGTTTTCTAAATAAAAGAACAATAGGAACAATTCAAAGCGTTACACCGAAGGGGAGGGGGTGTCCCTCCTCCTCCTCCTCCTCCTCCTCCTCCTCCGGGGTGGGACCCTCCCCTTCCTCACGCCTGTACCGTATTCCTGGTGAGTGGCAAAAGTGGGGGGTTCTTTCTCCATCCCTCACCCCGTGCGTTTCTTTTCTTTTCTTTTGATCGAACGGAAGGGAGGGGGGAGACCTTTCAGTCCTGGTCATCTTAACCCCCAACCCTATAATTTACATGGGGGGGAAGACCACTTGCATCGTTTCTCTATTTAAGATATGCACTGATGTGGCGTGAGGTTGAGTTTTCGATCGCCGTTTTAGTAGTTAAGGCGATATATACACCGACTTCGTCCTTTATTTCGGCGAAGGGGGGAAAAAAATTAGAAAAGAGCAGTGGTGAAATCCATTTTTTTTTAACTACCGGTTCTGTGGGCGTGGCTTGGTGGGCGTGGCAGGGGAAGGATATTGCAAAATCTCCATTCCCACCCCACTCCAGGGGAAGGAGACTGCGAAGTCTCCATATCCACCCAACTCCAAGGGAAGGATATGCAAAATCTCCATTCCCTCTCCCTCTGGAGCCAGCCGGAGGTGGTATTTGCCAGTTCTCCAAACTACTCAAAATTTCCACTATAGGTTTTCCGAACTGTGCAAAATTTCCACTACCGGTTCGTCAGAACCTGCTGGATTTCACCCCTGGAAAAGAGACGAATCATCCAAAACCAGACCAAAAAAAAAAAAAAAAAAAGGATCGCCGTGACTTCAACCCCCCACCACTTCCCTCCACCCCACCCACCCGCCCCCCCCTCCGGCTTCCCTCCTCCGCATGCTTCGGTTCTCTCCTTTCTCCTGATAGAAAGACACCCCACCTCCCCTTCCTCGCCTGGTTTGCAATAAAGTGTCGTGTTCCTACCTCATCCGTCGAAGCGAGAAAAGAGGAGAAAGTTACGAGCGAAAGAAAGAAAGCAAGCAAACGGGGGGGGAGGGGAGGGGCAAAGAAACCGGGGGGCCTGGGCGTTTTGGCGGGGCAAGAAGATGCTTTGATTTAAACTTTTAATTTGACATTACACGAAAGATGTGAACGGCTGTATAATTTCACTGTAAACAAAAAAAAAAAAAAGTGGGGAGGGGAAGTGGGAGGGAGGGAGGGAGGAGGGAAAGGACCGCGCTTTGACAATCAATTAAACCTCGCGTTCGTGACTCCTTGAGCCCCGTTTGGAATGCAGCTGGATTTTCACGAGAGGGAGGCGCGCTTGGGTGTCGAGGCGCCGTCGGATCTTTCAAGAGTACCGTTTGACTTCTGCTGTTTTCCTCTTCACCTTCTCGATCTTCCCTACCCTCTTTACAGCTCCTCCAGGCACTCATTTCTTTGGGGGTGGGGGTGGGGGAAAGGAGGGGGAGGTGTTTCTTAATTTATACGCCTTTTAAAAAAAAAAAAAACACGAGCACCCTGTTTTGCAAACTTAAGTTCTTTGCAAAAAATAATCATAATAATAATTCACAAAGCACTTTTTCTAAGAAGCTTGTTTTCCCTTCGGTTGCTTTATCCAGGGAGATGCCCTCTGTTTCTTTTATTCTTTCTTTAAAAAAAACAACAACAACAACCGGGGAGCGGGGAGTGGGGGGAAGAAAGGGAGAGTCTCTCTCGTTTGTGTGGGTGTGAGAGGAACGCTTTTTTTGTGTTCGGTGTATGCTCCCAGAATTTCAAATAAAAACATGCACGTTTTACCTCTTCCCGTTCCAAGGCTTTGGATCACCCCGGCGAGAAGCGAACCCTAAACGAAGTGGTGGGGAGGGGAAGAGGGAGGGGAGGGAGAGCGAAATTTAAAACCGCTTTTCTCTCCCGCCCGCTCCCTGATCGCTAGAGGCGTTTTTGTTCCGTGTGACTCTGCGTTTGTGCCTTGCGAGGATGAATTGATCCCCTTTCGTTTCAGTCTTAAGATACCTGCGTCGTTCAGAAGATGATCAAATATCACCCCGACCCCACAAGCTCTAAATTCCAACGTTCATACAACACGATTCACTTAACCCGATCTGGTGAAGACTTTAGTTCCCTAAACTTGGCATTAAAGCTTGGTTGGGTTGGGTTGTGTGTGGATTATTATTATTATTATTATTATTATTATTATTATTATTATTATTATTATTATTATTATTATTATTATTATTTGATTTATATGCCGCCCTTCTCCGGAGACTCAGGGCGGCTTACAATGCGTTAAGCAATAACCTTCATCCTTTTGTATATTTATACTGACTTTGTATAAATGAGCTTAGTCAGTTTATTGCCCCCATAATCTGGGTCCTCATTTTACCTACCTTAGAAAGGATGGAAGGCTGAGTCAACCTTGAGCCTAGTGAGATTTGAACTTGCAGTAATTGCAGGCAGCAGATGTAAGTGGATGTTAATAACAGTGCTTTAGTCTTCTGAGCCACCAGAGCTCCTTGTACCAAATCAGAGATTTTGCTATTACAGTGTGTTTGTGAGCATACAGCAAACATCCGGATTGCATTACCCCGTTCGGTGAACTTCATAGGGCTGTTGGCAAAAATAGGATGGCCAACATGATCGCCAACGTCCGATGATGGATGTGGCACAAGAAGAAGAGAAGGAGAAGGAGAAGGAGTTGTCTGAACTCCGTCAGTTCCCCAGACCGAATAAGGATTCTCGCTTGGCCTGTTTATAGTTCGCAAATTCCGATAAGAATCACTCGATCCTCTATTAGCTAAGGCGCGCTAAAGTTTTGTTTTATTCCGTCCATTAGGCCAGTCCTAAGAAGGCCACGTTCAGCTGATAGCAGATGATTAATAATAGCAATTGTAACGATCATTTCTTAGATGACTCCCCACCAACCTCCAAATTCTAAGGATTTTTGTTTTTCTGTTGGGGGAGGGGGGCTGCGCGCCTGTGATTTATATTCCTCCGCCCCCCCCCCGCCCCCCCCGCCCTCCAACCCGGCTTTTGAAACCAATCTGGGATTCCCCGGCGGCTTCTGCAGTGCCGAGGTCGGGCCGAAGGAGCCCCCGAGACACCGAGAAATCAACCAAATATTTCATTACAGGCTGTAGATTGAGTTGTCGATACAACCCTTTGAAGCTGAAAATGCTTTCTATTAAAGTGATTCCTGATCAAAAGTTAGACAGGCGGGGAAACAGCTCGAGGAGAGAGAGAGAGAGAGAGGGAGGGGAGGGAGGGAGAGAGAGAGAGAGAGATTCGTGAGCGCAGTGTCCCACAAACTTGGAGGGCCCGTCCCTCAAACTTGGAGGGCCAGCTGGCTGGGGAATTCTGGGAGTTGAAGTCCTCCAGGGTTAAAGTTGCCAAGGTTGGAGACCCTTACCCTAAGCCTTCCTTCTGTGGAGTGTGTGCTGGGTGGGTGGGTGTGTCTACATACCATTATTGCGCTTCCCCCCCAAAAAAAAGAAGTTTAAACTCCCTCTTTCTTTTTGCAACAACCCTGTAGTGCAGGCTACATCAAAGAATAGAGTGTGGCCCATTCAGAATGGAGACATCCCCACACCACTGTCAGACTACATGTCTCAATCTTGTCTCACTCTTTGTCCTAAAATCAGAAAAAACACCCCCCAAAATGTTTTAGTGTATGCATGCATTTATTAAACGTATGTAGAAACCCAATCCGTAAGTTATGTGGAAGACGTGAGTGAGGCAGGCCGCTTCTTCTTACAATGGGCAAACCACCACTCTAGCAAGAGGAATGTGGCCATTAGGGGAAAGAATCCAAAAATGGAAAAGTTGTTCAAACAAAACTCACACATTCTAACTCTAAAGGTAAAGGTTTCCCTGGCACATACAGTATGTGTTAGTCGTTCCCGACTCTAGGGGGCGGTGTTCATCCCCGTTTCAAAGCCGAAGAGCCAGCGCTGTCCGAAGACGTCTCCATGGTCATGTGGCCGGCATGACTAAACGCCAAAGGCGCACAGAACACTGTTACCTTCCCACCAAAGGTGGTGCCTATTTTCTACTTGCATTTTTTAATGTGCTTTCGAACTGCTAGGTTGGCAGAAGCCGGGACAAGGAACGGGAGCTCACCCCGTTATGCGGCACTAGGGATTCGAACTGCTGAACTGCCACTGAGACACCGCACCCTTGTATTCTAACTCTACAGAGTGTCAACTCTTGTGCAAAGCACAAAGAGGTGGTTCTTCTGACTCAGTCTCCAATGATCCAACTCTTCACTCAATGCAGGAGACCATCATCTCCTCCCAACCAACCGACAAGCCTTTTCCTCTGGATATTAGGAGCAGCTAGCCAACTTCCAAGACCCCCTACTGTGGATTTCTTTTTGTGCCAGATGGTTGCCTACCAGTGGCTCGTTCTGACCCAACAAGGCCACTCGTTGCCTGGAGAGAAAAGGGCACAGACTGCAGAAAGATGGCAAGGAAGCTTCTGGATTCATCAACAGAGCCCCTTTCAGCTACCACACTTCAAATGATGATGATAAGATTCTAGGGGCTGTATTGCTGACAGGAAGGAAATTATTGGTGTCTTTCTCCCCTGGGAAGATTACTCCCTGAGTAGGATAGATAGGTGATGCTTCTGGCCATTGCCATCTTCAAGCAAATGCCTAGCACATTTGAGCAGGGAAGCAGGAAAATTTAAGAGCTCCGGATAGCAGGACATGTTTAACGGGTCTGGGTTGGGACAGGGGGGAAGCAGGTTTTCCAACCACCTAAAACTCCGGGAAAGTAAAAAAAAAAAAGAATAAAATCTGGGGTTGAACTACCTTCACAGAGCTGACAACTGTGTGGTGTGAATCCAATCAACTAGAACTCTCTCTTGCTCTCCAGTTTTTTTTTTTTTTTAAATTTGATTTATATGCCGCCCTTCTCCGGAGACTCAGGGCGGCTTACAATGCGCTCAGCAATAGCCTTCATCCTTTTGTATATTTATACAAAGTCAGCTTATTGCCCCCACAAACTGGGTCCTCATTTCACCTACCTTAGAAAGGATGGAAGGCTGAGTCAACCTTGAGCCTGGTGAGATTTGAACTCTCAGTAATTGCAGGCAGCTGGTGTTACTTAACAGTGCTTTAGTCTGCTGCGCCACCAAGGCTCTATTTTTTTTTAAATTTGATTTATATGCCACCCTTCTCCGGAGACTCAGGGCAGCTTACAATGCGCTCAGCAATAGCCTTCATCCTTTTGTATATTTATACAAAGTCAGCTTATTGCCCCCACAAACTGGGTCCTCAATTTACCTACCTTAGAAAGGATGGAAGGCTGAGTCAACCTTGAGCCTGGGGAGATTCGAACTTGCAGTAATTGCAGGCAGCTGAATGTTAATAACAGGCTATTAGTCTGCTGCGCCACCAGGCCCCAGTTGTTCTTCACTTTGTGCCTTAGCTTCTAAGTAGGATTGTAAACTTCTCTAAGAGTTGCAGATGGCGTTCATAAAACACGTGTTGCTTGATTACTGCATTAATCCATCTTTCTGGTATGGTACAATTAATTGAGGCTAGCCAAATGGGCTGGAGTTGCATAGGCCACTTAGCATTCACACAACCTTACTGCGATCAGGAATAAAACTCAAAACATTCAGAAGGTTTGAAAGGTTTTAACTGACCTGTGGAAGCAAGCTGGAAGGTGTCCCGGAGTTCATCACGTCCAACCCTCTGCCTGAAAATAGGTTGGAGTTACAGTGCAGCCCATAAGAAGGTTGGATCTGAGATGGATGGCTTTCAGGTCTTGACTCAAAGAAGAAAATAGCCAGGGCAACCAATCTGTCCCCACTGCCCAACAGTGTCCAATGTAGTGTTCAGTGTAGACCAGGACTGCCCAATCTTGGCAACTTGAAGACCTGACTGGGAATTCTGGAAGTTGAAGTCCACAAGTCTTAAAGTTGCCAAGGTTGGACACCTCGGCTGTAGACTGCTTGGCGTCATCTCGTTATTATCTGGTGATGGACATTTCCACCCATCAGCTGCTCACAAGTAATGTAGTGGGGAAAAAAACCAGCTGCCAGCAGTTCATACATATGAAAATAGGCAGACCTTGGGATTCATTTTCAGATACCCCTCCAACTTTGCAGGATAAGTTTCTGTTTTTCCTAAGTGTAAAGGTCACCCCATTATTGGTCTGCAGGGGCTCCATAGGACCACAATCTTGGGCACCCTCCAAGATTGGGATGGGGAAGGGAGGGGGATCTTGAACATCCTTCCTTTGGGCTGGGGTGAGGAAGGGTTGAATCTCTATCAAAGTAATAGAATAGAATAGAGTAGAGTAGAGTAGAGTAGAGTAGAGTAGAGTAGAGTAGAGTAGAGTAGAGTAGAGTAGAATAAATAGAATGAATAGAATAGAATAGAATAGAATAGAATAGAATAGAATAGAATAGAAGAAAAAATGGAATGGAATGGAATGGAATGGAATGGAATAGAATAGAATAGAATAGAATAGAATAGAATAGAATAGAATAGAATAGAATAGAATAGAATAGAATAGAATAGAGAAAAAATGGAATGGAATGGAATGGAATGGAATGGAATGGAGTAGAGTAGAGTAGAGTAGAGTAGAGTAGAATAAAGAATAGAATAGAATAGAATAGAATAGAATAGAATAGAATAGAATAGAATAGAATAGAATAGAATAGAATAGAATAGAATAGAATATTGGCCAAGTGAGATTGGACACATAAGGAATTTGTCTTGGTGCATAGGCTCTCAGTGTACATAAAAGAAAAGATACGTTCATCAAGAATCATAAAGTACAACACTTAATGATAGTCATAGGGTACAAATAAACAATCAGGAAACAATATCAATATAAATAGTAAGGAACATCCCAGTTGTAAAATTGTGCCATGGAAAATGCAGGCAGGTTCTCTAGTAAATGAACTGATTTGAGCAACTGAAGTCTCCATGCTAAGTTATTGTTGTTGTTGTTTTTTAAAAAAAGGCAATCATCAAAGGGACCAGAGCCAATGGGAACTAGCCAGGAATCTGTTTTTCTTTCGATCCATGTGAAATATTTAAGACCTGCAGAATTCTGGTTGGAAGGAGGAAACTTAACCATCAGTTCCTTAAAGTGTTGCCTTGTTTAATGAGGACTTAGTGATGGAATTAAGGCTGACTTTAAAATAATCACAGAAGGATGACTTCACTTGGATTTATTTTCACCAGCACTGGGTTCCTCTCTGAATTTCCTAGCAATCTCGCCCATAAATGGCTTCTCCCCACTCAAAAAATCTCTCTTAAGCGATCTCCTATAATAAAAACACTGAATTAACTGGGGACGTAACTTTCAAATAATAATTTTTAAAAAGGCACATTTGTTTTCAGCATCACTGAATCCAAATCTAGGGGATGAAATGATACCAAACCAGGTTTCTGCAAATATTCACAATTTGTGTCCTTACTCTTTTTTTTTTTTTGTATCAAGTTAACACACTTTGCATTAAGTGGGCTTCCCACCATTCCTATCCAGAGCTGCCCAACCATTTCTCCTTCCTTAAAATGCCAGGATATCTCTTGGAAGGGCAATCGGGGAAATGTTGGCCTGAGTTACATTGCAAAACATGCAACTAAACATTGCATGTTGCAAAACACGCAACTAAAGCACCCAGGTTTGCCTTTATCTATCCTTTCCTGTTCCCTTCTTTCTTTTGGTTAACTTGTGGAGGATCTGAAGACATCTTCAGATCAACCAAAATGGTTGAAGAGCAACAAAGATGATTAGGGGGCTGGAGGCTAAAACATATGAAGAATGGTTGCAGGAATTGGGAGTGTCTGGTCTAGTGAAAAGAAAAGACTAGGGGTGACATGATAGTTGTGTTCCAACATTTGAGGGGCTGCCTGCCACCAAGAAGAAGGGGTCAACCTATTTTCAAAGCATCAGAAGGCAAAAGATGAAACAAAGGATGGAAACTTAACCAAGGAGAGAAACAACCTAGAACTAAGGAGAAATTTCCTGACAGTTAGAACAATTAACCAACAGGACGAGTTGCCTTCAGAAGTCGTGAGTGCTCCAAAACTGGACGTTTTAAAGAAGAGATTGGACTGCCACTTGTCTGGAATGGTCTAGGGTCTCATGATTGAGCAGAGGGGTGGACTAGAAGACCTCCAAGGTCCTTTCCAACTCTGTTATTATCTAATAAACGTCAAGTATTAAAACATGCCATTAAAAGGACATTACGCTGCACGGAAGAAAGAAGCAGCTGTAAACCAAGAATTTTTCTTGTTCCAGTGGGGCACACCAGTTTGCCGTTAGGATTCCCTGTCCCATCATCCACTAATCCAAAACGCTCTCACGTGAAAAGCAGCCCCCATCAGCCACTTCCGAGAGTTTTCCTTACAGTATTTCATAAACTAATGGTTGGGGAAAGGAAAAAGAGTTGTTGGAAGTTTGCTCTGAGCAAAAACCACTTTTAGATTTACTGTAGTTCACCCAGGGGACTGTTCTGATTCCCCACACCACCCCACACCACCGTGCTGTAGATCGAAGAAACTGAGCTTGTCGATCAGAAAAGTCGGCAGTTCGGCAGTTCGAATCCCTAGTACAGGTTTCCTGCGTGAGCAGGGGGTTGGACTGGATGACCTCCAAAGTCCCTTGGAACTCTGTTACTGTTATTATTATTATTAGATCAAGCACGGAGAAATTATATATATATATATATATATATATATATATATATATATATATATATATATATGGAGGGAGGGAGGGAGGGAGGGAGGGAGGGAGATATGAGAGCTAAATAGCTTGAAATAGATCTATGCTGGTCTCCCTTTATTTCTTTATCAGCGAAATATAAATTTTAAAAATAAATTTTAAAGAGTCCCTCAATCTCTTCTTGCAGGGTTGATATTTCTAGGGTGAGCTGATAGAGGAGGATTGTCCAAGCAACGGGCAAAAAATAAAAATAGGGAAACAAATGAACAGGATTGTGAGGTTTATAGGTGCGGCCACAAACCCCCGGGGGGCGGGGCGGGGGAAATTACAAAAGTAACCCCAACGCTGTGAAACAGTAAAAAAAATCATAACAAACAAACAACCGGTAAATTTAAAAAAGCCCTTCAGAAGCAGATCAAAAGGAGAGCTTTTCCCAATCAGATGCCCCTCCCTCTCCACCCACCACCCCATGTGTCCAGCAACAACTCCCGTCACTCATGTCAGAGAGCAGCCCTGCTGGTTGGCGAAATAGGATTTTTGGGGTCCTGAACGGCACCTCCTTGGGACCAATCGAATCCCTGGCAGTGCGAAAGCTATTGCTAGGATCCCGCTGGGGGAAATCCCGGGCAGAGCAAGGAAGCCCCTGTTCCTTCCTTCCTTCCTTCCTTCCTTCCTTCCTTCCTTCCTTCCTTCCTTCCTTCCTTCCTTCCTTCCATTGCCCTTTTTCCCCCTCCCCCTCCCCCTCCCCCCTTGCCCCATTTCTATTTTTGCTGCTCTTAAATATGCAGGTTCGTTGAAATCTTCATAGCTCAGTCACATGAGTGGACCTATCCTTCCTGTCCCTCTTTCGGCGCTGCATCTACTGGCTGTAAATTCCTTGAATTTCCTTGGAGGGGCAGGTTTTCTCTCCCTCTCCCCCCCCCCCGTTACTTTTTCTGGAGAAAGAAAGAAAGAAGGAAAGAAAGAAAGAGAAAGAAAGAAAGAAGGAAAGAAAGAAAGAAAGACAGAAGAAAAAGAAGGAAAGAAGGAAAGAAAGAAGGAAAGAAAGAAAGAAAGAAAGAAAGAAAGAGAAAGAAAGAAGGAAAGAAAGACAGAAGAAAAAGAAAGAAAGAAGGAAGGAGGGAGGGAGGGAGGGAGGGAAGGAAAGAAAGAAAGAAAGAAAGAAAGAAAGAAAGAAAGAAAGAAAGAAAGAAAGAAAGAAAGAAAAAGAAAATTCATTTCTGAAAGAACACAGAATTACATTTTCATTCATTAATTGCTCTGAAACCTTGTACTGGCAGTCATCACTGTATTGTTTGCTTGCTTTTATTTCCACACAAGCGTGTTTCTCTGGGTGTTTGTATAAGTTGGTGTGTGTGTGTGTGTGTATATATATGTGTGTATGATATTAAGTTCTTCAAAACATACATCATCTAAGCCGAGAACAAAAAAAATCAGTTCGTGAATCCTAGGAATAAATCCTAGGAATTAACAGTCTTGGTAGGTTAAAAAAAATAGAGGAAAAGCAATTTTACTAAGAGAAACGATGAAAAGAAAAAATATTGAACAGAGAAAAAAATAAAAACAAAGAGAAACAACAAAACAGTTGTTTTAAATAAATGGTTCCTAAGTATAAAAAGACACATGAATATTTTGGTCACTTTACAAATTGGGGGGGGGGGAGTAAGTAAGTTATGCAAAGTTTTTGGGAAATAAGAGTGTTAAAATGTAGCTGGTCCAATTCATTCCTGCAGTTTTCCAGAAGAAAAATTGGAATCTCTTTCTTTGTCAAGCTTTAAGAGAGTCTTTAATATGCTTGAAATGATTGATGATGATGTTGACGATGATGATGAGAAAAGAAAACTCCACTGTCTCCCTTCTGTTGGATTTGTAAACTACTGTCTACTGCTTGAGGGAATCCTCTGTACCAGAAAGAGAGAAGAGGGGGAATGAATGTATATAATATTGCAATACTACCTTTGCTAAGAATTTGGTATTTCTGTTTCTTTCTTTCTTTTTTTAAAGGAACCAATCAATTAGATTGTAATGTGATCACCGCTCTGGGTGATGTGCAGTCAAAACTATTGTTGCTGATTCTTCTCCAATGTGGACCTCAAGCTAAGCATCGGATAACAGAAGTTTCTGCCTCTAGTTATCACTACAGAAATCTCCTTATCGATTTCTCTGGAGACCCGGGAATTTGAGCTAACAGCTGCTTGGGCTTTTCTTTTTTTTTTTTCTTATGCAAAAGTTGGTTTCTTTGGGATTTAGATCCTGCAGTTCCCGATGGATTTCGAATTTGTCTTCTGGAGAAGAGACTATATACTGTAATTCTGGGGCGGGGGGCGGGGGACAATTCTTTGTTGCTTTTGATAAATATTTAGAAACATATTCGGGGCTTCTTCGGGAGCTTAACTACCAACTCACTTTATAAGGGAGAGGGGCACAGCAGAGAGATTTTATAAATAAATAAATAAATAAATAAATAAATAAATAAATAAATAAATAAATAAATAAATAAGGAAGCTTTGTCTAATCTTGGCAGAAAAGAGTCTTAGAAGATCTACAAGGGGAAAATATAGGCAGCATTCAAAAAATTACATTTATTTCGAAAACGCTTACTCCTATATCAACTTAACCTACAACAATAACAGTATAATGCCAACATCTTCTTCTATTTCTAATAGGACTTTTAAAAAACAAAACAAAACACTACACGTATTTCCTATTCGGTTCATTCATTCATTCATTCCAGAATAAATCAAAACATTAATAAGCTCTTTTGAGTTAGCCTGGAACCCAGCAGCGTTTTGATAGGCTGTGCTACTTTTCTAAATAGCTCAAAACAATTCTGATTTGAGAAAGGGAGAGAGGGGAAGATGAAACGTTCCTTCTAGGATAGCTACAAAAATGTTGTGGGAATCGTTTGGATGACAGCGGCCCCCAAATTAGCCCCTTAACATAGCACCATTCAGCCCCCATTACTTATTTTGTATAAAATAAATAGCTCCGAAGGTTTCAAAGAACGTCTTTAAGGGACAGGATTCTGCTGGTTGGTGGGCAGGGCAGGACTCAAACTTCCAAGCCGGTGGAAATCAACAACAGTTTTTATTCACTTGGCCAAAAAGTTGGTGGCTTTCTTGATCGCTTCCCGGACTGCTGCCCGCCCTGGCCCTTTCGACCTCTTTTCTGTTCCAACCCTTCTTCTTGGCCTCGACTGACAACACACAGGGCTTCCTTGGCGCTTGGCATACTGCCTGGGGACGGCATTAAATCTTCTCTCCCAGGCATTAGGCAGAGAGAATGGATTGGACAGTGACTTTCTGCATGAATGAGAGGCTTTTGGAGAGAGAGAGAGGGAGGGAGAGAGAGAGAGAGAGAGAGGGAGAGTGTTTGTGTGTGTGTGTGTGTGTGTGTGTGTGTGTATGTGTATGTGTATGTTGGGGGGATAATCAGCTCCCCATCGCTCTTGTGGCTTCCTTTAATGAGCCGCCTCCCTCCGGACTGTTGTTTTCAGGACCCTGGACAGCGCACAGAGCCCTCCAAACACAAGGAAGCGCTTTATGGAAGAATTGTGGACGCGGCGGGAGCTCTCCAGGGTGCTGAAACAACTCCCGGGCAGCAAGACGGAGAAGATTCTCCCTCCCTCTCTCTTTCTTTCTCATTCCCCTCTTCCCGTTTGCATCCCATCTCCACTGGAAACTCTCCAGCAGATCCTGGACAGGACGCTACATGCAGCTTTCAGCTCCCTTCAGCTCAGCTGCCTCCCGCTATGTTCTTTAGTTGGAGCCCTGTTTTTTTCCATGCCACGAAATACGCATTTTCATAAATAGACCTTGGCCAAGTGCTGAGTATGAAATTTTAATGAAGTCTGGATGTTGAGTGCTGCCTGGGGGGCCTTTGAGAATCATTTCAGTGCAACATTAGCAGGGCCCCTTCTCCTGCTCCCCCCTTCCTCCCCGTCGTTGCTCTTTCCAAGAGACATCAAACCCTCCACGGCTGAAGACAGGACACGCGCCTGGACTGGTTAGATCCCTTTCTTTACAGAGCAGGACATGTGTGTGCATGTGTGTGCGTGTGTGTGTGTGCGTGTGTGTTAGCAGCAACTCCCCCATCCGTAAAAAGAGCCTCTCTAAATCCTGCCTTAGGAGGAAGGGCAAAAAGTAAAGGGATTGGGCAAGCAAGAGCAAGCCCACAGGTGCCTCTCCCACTCCCGTCCTAGTATTAAAAGTTTTAAATGTGCACGATGCAATATTTATCACCTGAGATAATAAAAAGGCGAGCCAGTATTTCCTCATTGCAAAATTCAAACAGCTTTAAGCAAAAATGCTTCTCCTGAGGAATTGATCTGGACTTGGAGAGTTGTTTCAGGGAGGAAGCACTTCCCCAAATTGCAGGATCGTTTTGTTGTCTGTCTTGTTTCTTTCTTTTCTTTCTTTTTTTTGTGTATGAGGAATATTTATCTGAGAGCATCTTTGGAAGGCCATAAAATCAGCCCTCTCCTCTAAGGTGTGGCTGAAACAGGTAAGGGCTGTTTTCCTTTAAAAGGGAGGAGGCCTTCATTGGGGGTAGAGAGTCAGGAATTAAAGGGTAGTTACAAGAAAAGGGAAAACCTTTGGGAGATTATGCAAGCCATTGTCTTTTATGTCAGAACAAAAGTCCTTCTCTGGGTGGGAAAAAACCCCCCCAACAATCAAAATTTGCATTCATGTGTTAATGTTTGAACCAGGATAAAACAGAACAACTCTTAATCTGAGTAACTCAAGCAAATGCTTGTGGCAAGCAACAAGGGTTGCGTTCCACAGTTAAGAAAGGAAACTAAAGAGTTACTTGCTTAATTTACTATAAATACCAGCCTTCCAGCTACCTTACCTCTTTTGCAGTCAGCTTTAACTTTCAGGTCAGCTGCTTATCTAGACAACTGGCAGTGTGGAATACAGTGGCAGGTTTGATTTGGTGTGTTGTGGTTTAGTTTGAAGTGGAGGAGCTGCCGGGGATTTCCATGGATGTTGGTTATGAATTTGGCAGGCTCAATTTACAGATATATCCCTCAAAATCCTGTCCTTCGGAGAAGGTGGAAACTTTCTCCTGCTGGATGGGAAATCTGACTAACAGTCATTTCCTATACATAACATTTAGTAGGAAGTAAATCATTAGTAGACCGCAATCCCATATGGCCTGGGAGGAAGTTCATTGAATTGAACGAGCCTTATTTCTCAGTAGACATGTCTAGAGTGCGTCTGGTAGACAGCTTCAGTGAGTTCCTTCACTTGTAATAGTGCTCAAGACTGCAGATGTTTCAGTACAGCATTCTGCCAACCCCTCCTCCCAATGTCCCATAAATGTTGCCCTTGGCATCTGTTCTTTGAGATGCCCTGCTGAACCCCAGGTTCCTCTGAGCTGTTAGGACTTTTATCTGACCCATCAAAAAGCCCACTTAAGGAGAAGCCACAGTCCCACGGTCTTATGGTGGGAATGACTTTGGTGGCAAATCATTCCAATTGCTCCTCCTTCTGTTGCATCATCCAGTGCTGGATTTGCTGTTAAACATCCTATTCTTTGAAAGATTGCATGGGTAGGAAAACTGCTTTGACGGCTAAGGAGAAATGTGTGTGTGTGTGTGTGTGTGTGTGTGTGTGTGTGTATTTGTGTGTGCATAGAGGGTATGTGTGTGTGTGTGTGTGTGTCTGTGTGTGCATGGAGGAAGGGAGAGAGCGGAGGAAGGATATAACTGTCCCCACCCTACTCTTTCTCATGTATCCAAGAACACATATCAAATGACCTAACAGGTTCAAGTTACTACATTGCTTCCTTGCACTAGCCTTTCACAAATAGTGACTTTTAAAATGCATTGGACTATGGATACCATTACTCCCCGGATACTCCATGGTGGAGCTTCGACTGATGGGACCTGTAGTCCGTCACATCTGATGAATGCCAAGTTAAGGAAATCTGTCCCAATATAGCTTTCTATAGAAGTATACATTTTAATAACAATAACGCTTAGGTCAGTGATGGCTAACCTTTTTGCCATCATGTGCCAAAAGCTGGGGGGGGGGTGCGGGGTGGTCACGTGTGTGCGTGCCCACACCCATCATTCTATGCACCTTGCCCCCCCCCCATGCATGCACGCGTGACACCCCCCCCCCAATGCTCCCCTTGCTTTTGCCATGTGATGGCCCGGTGGCCCAGTAGGCCTGTTTTTTGCCCTCCCCAGGTTCCAGAGGCTTTCTAGGAATCTGGGGGGGGACAAAAACAGCCTTCCCCAGCCCCTGGAGGCCCTCTGGAGGCCGGAAACAGCCCATTTGCCGACTTCCGGTGGGCCCAGAAGGCCCAAAAATCAGCTGGCCAACACGCACATGCGTGCTGGAGCTGAGTAGGGCAACGCTCACGTGCCCACCAATATGGCTCCGCATGCCACCTGTGGCATGCATGCCATAGGTTCACCATCACGGGCTTAGGTCCTTGGTGACGACCTGAATGGTTAAATTCCCATCAGTCTTAGACTGAACTTAACTGCCTCTTCCCCACACATAATAAATGAAAAATTGGTGAGAACATAAGAGTTTAAAAAGTAGTCAAAATGTTGTGAGATTTCGGAATAGAAACGGATAAAGTCTTGGCTCATAACACATCGAAATATAATTGTGGTTGAAAAAAAAAGAAAGTATGGATAACTGAACTGGCAGCTATGATTTCACATTGTTGTGCGTATAATAAAAAATACAAACCAAAAATATTAAGCCACAGTGGCGCAGTGGTTAGAATGCAGTACTGCAGGCTACTTCTGCTGCCTGCTGGCTGCCTGCAATTTGGCAGTTCAAATCTCACCAGGCTCAAGGTTGACTCAGCCTTCCATCCTTCCGAGGTGGGTGGACCCAGATTGTTAGGGGGGCAATAGGCTGACTGGGGCCTTTTCTAGCGTGCTGCCAAGAAAACTGCCTAGTTGTAGTCACTAGGAGTCCAGTGCAACTTGAGAATGTCTCTTTGCTTTTTCTTTTTTTTTAACCTAGCGAAGAAAAGATGAATTGCTTTGTTCCTGCCTTTGTCCAAATGAGCCCTTGTGCCAGGGAAAGTAATCAGTCTAAAAGGGATGAAAGAGGATAGCCCTACGCTAGTCTTGAAAATGCTTAAGTTCCATTTGTTCCCAAGCTGGCTCCATCGTGGAGATGCAATTAACTCAGGTGGAGATGCTGGGATTAAAGACAGAATCCTTGGACAGGTACTACGTGGAGGGCAGTGGTGGGTTGCCCCCAGTTCAGACCGGTTCGCAAGAACCGGTAGTAAAACCAGTGGGAGGCTCCGCCCACTGACCCCGACATCATCAGGGAGCTTCTGCACATGCGCAGAAGTGTGTGAATGCATGTGAACGAAGCAAGCGCACATGAGGGGCTCTGTTGCGAACCGGTAGTAGAGGTAACTACAACCCACCCCTGGCGGATGGCTATTGAGCTTATGTGGTGTGCAGCTATTCACAGGCAAATCTAAGCCTTCTAACTCAGAAGCAGATGTTTAAAAAGTGTATCTGCTCTCAAGTTATTAAAAAAGGTCCAGGCTCTAATGCCGTGATGGCGAACCTATGGCACACGTGCCAGAGGTGGCACGCAGCGCCCTCTCTGTGGGCACGTGAGCCGTCGCCCCGGTTCAGCTCTGCCGCACATGCGATGTGCCTCCTGCTGGCCAGCTGGTCTTTGGGTCTCTGCCATGCAAAAACGGAACGTGATGACGTCCGGGTGGGTGGGTGGAGCCTCCCGCAGCTGCCACTACCGGATCACACGATCCGGATAGAACTGGCTGAATACCATCAATGGGTGGGGCACATGCAGATGGCCACACGTGCATGCATGGGGCCAGGCACATGCACGGGGGGGTCGCACGTGCATTGTATTTTGGGGTTTTGGGTGCACGCGCATGCATTTGCACGCATGTGTGCACTTTGGGCACTCGGTCCGGAAAAGGTTAGCCATCAGGGCTCTAAGGAGTTTGGTGGAGTTTTAGAAGTGAGAGGCGTCTTTCAAATTAGGATGTTAACCCTTATTGCAATGCTTTTATTGAAACAGCTTAACAGAGATCTGGAACCTGTGGCCCTCCAGACATTGCGGAAGTACAGCTCCCTGCATTGCAGTGGTGAAATCTAAATTTCTTTCCTAGCGGTTCTGTGGGCGTGGCTTGGTGGGCATGGCTTGGTGGGGTCATGAGACTGGGTGGGCGTGGCTATGTAACCATGTGACTGGGAGATCAAAAGACAGAAACTCACTAACAATGTCCTGCTGGAGCAGGGTTGGACTAGATGACCTCCAGGTCCCTTCCAGCCCTGGATTATCCTCTGAAGCTCTGTCTAGTGCCAGGTTTGTAGTCCTTCCTTCCTCTTTCTTTCTTTCTTTCTTTCTTTCTTTCTTTCTTTCTTTCTTTCTTTCTTTCTTTCTTTCTCTCTCTCTCTCTCTCTCTCCCTCTCTCTCTCTGTTTCTTTCCTAACCCTAACCCTAACCCTAAAAAAGTAAAAAAAAAAAAAAGTTCCGACGATTGTGGGTCGCTCAGCTGATCATCGGAACTTTTTAAAAACATTTTTTACTACCGGTTTGGGCGAACCGGATGGAACCGGTAGCATTTCACCCCTGCTGCATTGTCCATTTCGCTGCTGAGATTTGTAACTTGACAGCCTCCAGAAGCCACAAGACTTCCAGCCCTTAAACAAACGAGAGAATGAATCCTGAATCCTGAGGCTTCCTGAGAAAAGCATTCCAGCGAAGAGTAAATCCTGCTGAAAGGACTTGTCGTAGGCTAGGTGTTTGGGCTGAGTTTCAAAAGGTTGCATTTTGAGCAAGGCGTGACCTCGAAGAGAGCGTTGGTCCATTGTAGGGGAAATCAATCCTTGCAAAGTATCTTCTGATAAAAGCATCATTACGGCTTGCAGTAATAAAAGGAGATCGGCGAGTAAAGACTTCCAATCATTGACCTACAGAACAGTTCAGGTGGTGGTAGAACTTGAGTCACTACTCCCTTCTATAAAGCACTGCTCTTCTAAACATCTGAATCAGGGGTAAAATGCTCTGAAGTCTGCTACCAGTTCGCTTCACTACCGGTTCGCTGGGTGTGTGCATGCGCGGTGCACACCAAACACGCACTTCAAGCATGCATGTGCAGTGTGTGCCAAATGCTCACTTTGCAAACATGCACGCCACAGTCGCTACCACGCAGTGCTGAAAAAGGAGGATTAAGAAACCTTTTTTTATAAGGTAAGTAGAACAGCGAGGGAGGGAGGGAACAGCTGTGCAGCACGATTTAGATTCACTGCTTTAGGTTTTCTTGCTTTCTAGCGAATATATATTACATGGCCCAGCTGATCGTCAGAGATACCATTTCGTCGGAAATACCATTTCATCTGAACCGGTAGCATTTTTTTTTTACTACCATTTCGCCTGAACCGGTAGCTTTTATTACTACCGGTTCGGGCGAACCGGTCCAAACCAGTAGCATTTCACCCCTGATCTGAATGGTGCTTCCCTCCTGGTTTTTAGGAAGTCCATTAAAACAGGGCTATTTTCTCCAGGCATTGGGGTTGGTGGTACATGACCTGTTCTTCTAGCAACAGAAGCCAGTTTTATCCTTGGCGGTTCTTGAAAACAATTAGGCTTCCTGCAGTATACATTGCTATACCCAGTGCAGGTAATTGGTTTTTTTATGAATTGCGGTTGCTGCTATTTTATTGTAATGTGTACTGTACATGTTTTCAAACGAATTTATGATGATTGGGATGTCCGTGGCTCGTAGGTGGCTTCAGTTGGAGATACGTAGAAGCCCAGTAAAATGAATGACTGTAAAGAGTGACTCAATTCTTATGGGAAATGTTTGGGCATCATCAGGTTACAGTCAACTGTTCCTTGCAAGGATTTCTTTTTTTTTTTTAATATTTTTTTTTTATTTTTTAAGACAGACATCAATCGTCCGTTCCCTGTGATGCCTCGGTGTTATCTTCTAGGCTTCTTTTCCATCTTCCATAAGTTTCTTCTATCTTCATATTCATCCAAACCATTCTAACATTTCGTTTCTAAATCAATATTATAATCATCATTTATACACAATTATAGTATCAATCATTTATATCTCTTTTCCAACCAACTATAAAAATAATTCCGTGTTTTAAAATATTCTGATTCCTCCTTATCTTTAATCATCAAAGTTAATCTATTCATTTCTGTACAGTCTAAAAATTTTTTTATTACTTCTTCTTCCAAAGGTATTTTCTCTGATTTCCAATTTTTAGCATACACAATTCTTGCAGCTGTTATTACGTGTATAATCAAATATACATTTTCCTTACTAATTTTTTTCTGGAAAGATACCCAGTAGGAACAATTTTGGTTTAAATTCAATACGCTGTCGTATCATTTCTTCCAGCCAGATTTTAATCTTGTACCAATAATTTTTTGCTTCGGGGCAAGTCCACCACACATGGTAATAAGATCCTGGTGTTTGATGACTTTTCCAGCATTTAGCTGATTTATCTGTAAACACTGCAAGGATTTCTGATGCTTTCAGAAGACCCTCAAGACTGAAGTGTGCAACCTGAGGCTCTAAAGTTGCACGTGGCTCTCATAAAACATGAAGCAAAGTTCCCCCACAAAGTTCTTAACAATTTGTCATGTTTAATAGGACAGAAGGGAGAAAAAAATGTGATGGGTGAGTTAGGAGATTAAACCTTCTTTGATTTATCTTATTAAAGGGACCTAAAATCAGTCCTTGTTTTCTGTCTGGTTCTACCAATTACTTGGAGGACAAGTCCTCAACCCCCTTTGCAACGGCTGACTTTCCAGGTTACTTAGAGCTGCGTATGGGTTAGCATAAAAAGTGCAGAACTTGAGACCTTCAGACAGAATAGAATAGAGTAGAGTAGAGTAGAGTAGAGTAGAGTAGAGTAGAGTAGAGTAGAATAGAGTGTAGAGTAGAGTAGAGTGTAGTGTAGAGTAGAGTAGAGTAGAGTAGAGTAGAGTAGAGTAGAGTAGAATAGAATAGAATAGAATAGAATAGAATAGAATAGAATAGAATAGAATAGAATAGAATAGAATAGAATAGAATTCTTTATTGGCCAAGTGTGATTGGACACACAAGGAATTTGTCTTCGGTGCATACACTCTCAGTATACATAAAAAGACAAGATACATGCGTTAAGAATCATAAGGTACAACACTTAATGATAGTCATAGGGAAACGATCAATATAAACCGTAAGGATACCAGCAACAAGGTTACAGTCATACAGTCATAAGTGGGAGGAGATGGGTGATAGGAACGATGAGAAGATTAATAGTAATGCAGACTTGGTAACTAGTTTGACAGTGTTGAGGGATTTATTTGTTTAGCAGAGTGATGGCATTCGGGGAAAAAACTGTTCTTGTGTCTAGTTGTTCTGGTGTGCAATGCCCTATAGCGTTGTTTTGAGGGTAGGAGTTGAAACAATTTATGTCCACGATGCGAGGGGTCTGTAAATATTTTTACAACCCTCTTTTTGACTCGTGCGGTATGCAGGTCCTCAATGGAAGCATGAGGGCTTCTCTTCAAGTTGCTTCCAAATTGTAACTTTTGTTTTCATATCATAGAATGGAGAACTGATGACATCAACTGTACATTAACCATATGAATGGCAACTTGGTTCAACTTGACTCAAGCCAAATCTAACTTTCCTTCTAGCCTTAGCTATTTCTTTGCCCTGCCTCTGCTCTGCTCTGTTGCAAAAGCTCTACCTAAAGTATAGAATGGTTTCTGACATGATCTGGTAGGTTGGAATGTTTTTCTTCTAAGGCAGAAAACGAACTTAAAATACAACCCAGTAGGTCTCTCAGGCTTCTCTATGTACTTTCTTCTTGCTAGGACCAGAGGTGGGCTGCTGGGGGTTCTCAAGGGTTCAGGAGAACCTCTAGCTAAGATTCTGTGCAGTTCGGAGAACCCTCAAAACCAACTCCTGGCTGGCCCTGCCCCGCCTACCCCGCTCCTCCCAGGAGTCCTCATGCGGCCCATTTTGGATGCAGGTAAGTGCAGGGCGCGCACGGAGGCTCGGGGAGGGCAAAAAACAGGCCTACTGGAAGTTCAGGAAGGCCGGAAATAGGCCCGTTTCTGGCCTCCAGAGGGCCTCTGGAGCCTGGGGAGGCCGTCTTCCCCCTCCCGGAGGCTTGAGGAAAGCCTCTGGAGCCCGGGGATGGCAAAAACATCCCCCCATGGTGCAGGAGGCTGACTAGGCCACGCCCACCATGGCCACGCCCATCCAGCAACCAGGCAGAGAATCCCTTGCTAAACTTTTTGAAGCCCACCCCTGGCTAGGACCTGGACTTCAAAGCAAGAGAATCCAGCGCTGGACTTTTCTTAGAGAAGAGGCTCATCTACAGCTACTTGATGATAGATATGCCTCCAAGCATAGGGGGAATCCACTTTTATCTATTAGAACCATGAAAATAAGAATGGGAGGGCAGGGTTGACTGGATCTCCAACCTCTGGGATACCCAGAGAGTAGAGTTACTGTTGTAATGAAGTCTATCTACCTTACTGCTGGTCATTCTCTTTCCTTTGAACTTTTTCAGTGTTAGGGTTTTCCCAAGGCAGCTAAATCCTCATATAAAGTGTCCAGAGTAGAATCATTTGAGCTTGGTCATTTGTGTCTTTGGTGACAACTTTGGATTCAATTCAGTGGTGAAATCCAAATTTTTTTTACTACCAGTTCTTTGGGTGTGCCTTGGTGGGCAGGGCAGGGGAAGGTTACTGCAAAATCCCCATTCACTCTGCACTCCTGGGAGAAGGATATTGCAAAATCTCCATTCCCACCCCACTCCAGGGGAAGGATACTGCAAAATACCCATTCCCTCCCCATTCCTGGGGGAAGGATACTGCAAAATCCCCATTCCCTCCGCACTCCTGGGAGAAGGATATTGCAAAATCTCCATTCTCACCCCACTCCAGGGGAAGGATACTTCAAAATCCCCATTCCCTCCGCATTCCTGGAAGAAGGATATTGCAAAATCCCCATTCCCTCCCCACTCTGGGGCCGGCCAGAGGTGGTATTTGCCGGTTCTTCAAACTACTCAAAATTTCCACTACCGGTTCTCCAGAATCTGTCAGAACCTGCTGGATTTCACCCCTGATTCATTTGTTCACATGTCTCTTGATTTGTTTCCTTGGCTGTCTTCAACATGCTTGAGAACCTTCTCCAGTGAGGAGCAGTTAAAAAAGTTAAAAAGTTTCAATATCTTCCTAGCTTGCTTCTTCAAAGAAATCTTGAACATGGAAGGGGAAAACCACAAGAATTGCATACAATTAATTCCTGTACACATTTAGCTAAACTGAAATTGTTCTGGCCCACTCCCTTGTATTTCCATGTTTTGGAATGTAATCCCTGATTTACTACCCAAAGGCCAGACAGGGCATAAAAAATAATTCTCTAATCTTGACCTTATTAGTTGCTCCTAACCCATTTGCTGCTCCTCCTGTTGGCATTGCTATGAATAATGCACAAGATTCTAATAAATAGAAGAAGAAAAAACAACCAAGAAATTTTGGTTGGCCACGTTCTTTTGAAGTACTGCATGATGTCACAAGGCGACGATTGTTTGGCCGATTAGAATGACTTCTTATCAACCTAGAGGTTTTAGATGGAAACTCCACGAAATTCCACATTTTGCAACATCAAAGATAGCAACTAATATACAGTAGGTGGCAAATTCTGAGCTTTTAAGTTGGTTGCTGAAGTATAACAAAAGGATCATTTTGTGGACTACAATTTCTCAGCATAAGTAACTGCTGATGACTTTATTTATAATTTACATTGGATTTTTAGAATTAGTGGAAGGTGAAATGCATCAGCTGGGCCTTGGAGGTTTAGGGCAAAAGAAACTGAAGTTTCTCTTACATTTTGAAGCTGAGGCCAGACTGCCATCTGTTGGACATGTGGTTCTCCTAGATTTAAGGCATTGATCATGGAAGATGATGGGGAGGAGGAGGAAGAGGAGGGCAAGTCCCATTAGCCAGATGTTCCTTAGTTTTATATCAGGTTTATTGTCCTAAAGGACTGCTGGATGAATTAAAAAAAAGAATACTCCCATTAAAAACAAAACTGCACCAACCACTTTAGCCCTGCCCATTATATATGGACTTTTATGGTAGTTGGAATATGTGGTATGATTGGACCCAGAAACGATGGGAGAGAGACAAAGGATAATGTTGGATTATAATTATAGATGATTGTATATTTATGGCAATCAATAAGTATTGGAAAGGTAAATTTGTATACAAGAACCTGTAAATATTTTCTATTTTTACTCTCTGATTACTGGTGTGTATATATATATATATATATGGATATTTTGGCAATGTTACACTGTGATAGAAAAATTATTATACATTTGTTTTTGATTTTTCTTTTTGATGCTCTAATAAAATTTAAACATATTAAAAAAAAAAAGAACACTCCCATTAAAAACAAAACTACACCAACCATCTTAGTCCTGCCCATTATATAATCAAGATGTTTAGGGGACTGGAGGCTAAAACATAAGATGAACGATTGCAGGAACTGGGCATGGCTAGTCTAGGACCGTACTTAAAGGCATATGTACTGCACTGGAATATAATAATTCTATAAAATGAATGTAATGGGATGTGTGAATGACCTTGGGAGACAGGAGGAAGAGCTGCAGGCTGGACAACTGTCATCTAAAGGATGACAGGGGTAAGATCTCCAACCTCCGGGTATTTCGTTGCGCACTCAAGACCCTGTTGTTCCGCCAGGCTGGGCTATCAACATAACAATTTTAAATTGGGTTTTAAATTTCTGGGGTTTTAAAATTTAGCTGAATTTATTTAATAATTTTAAACTATTTTAACTGATGTTGTTTTGTGTTTTTAATAGGCTGCACACCGCCCTGAGTCCTTCGGGAGAAGGGCGGTATAGAAATAAAATTATTATTATTATTATTATTATTATTATTATTATTATTATTATTATTATTATTATTATTATTATTATTATTATTTGTCTGCCTGAGAGATCCCTTGTGGTACAGTGGTTAGAATGCAGTATTGCAGGCTAATTCTGCCCGCAGCCAGGAGTTCAATCCTGACTGGCTCAATGTTGACTCAGTCTTCCATCCTTCCAAGGTCAGTAAAATGAGGAGCCAGATTGTTTGGGGGCAATAGGCTGACTCTGTAAACCGCTTAGAGAGGGCAGTAAAGCACAGTGAAGCGATATATAAATCTAAGTGCTACTACTATCTCAGTCCAAAGAAGGAGAGGCAGCTTGGGAATCATTTCAGAGGAAACTCTCCCTAGTTTTCTGGAGAGTATAAGAAACTCTCCAGAAGTATTGGAAACTTTTTTACGTGGACCGGTGGGGCAATTGGAATTGTTTCTTTATAATGCCTTGGTAAGCCACACTTGGAATACTACATTCAGTTTTGGTTGCCACAATGTAAAAAAGATGTTGAGACTCTAGAAAGAGTGCAGAGAAGAGCAACAAAGATGATTAGGGGACTGGAGGCTAAAACATACGAAGAACGATTGCAGGAACTGGGCATGGCTAGTTTGATGAAAAAAAGGACCAGGGGAGACATGATAGCAGTGTTCCAATATCTCAGGGGCTGCCCCAAAGAAGAGGGAGTCAAGCTATTCTCCAAAGCACTTGAGAGCAGGAGAAGAAGCTATGGGTGGAAACCAATCAAGGAGAGAAGCAACTTAGAACTAAGGAGAAACTTCCTGACAGTTAGAACAATTGCTCAGTGGAACAACTTGCCTCTAGAAGTTGTGAATGCTCCAACACTGGAAGTTTTTAAGAAGAGATTAGATAAGTGGTGTAGGGTTTCCTGCCTAAGCAGGAGGTTGGACTAGAAGACCTCCAAGTTCCCTTCCAACTCTGTTATTTTATAGAAACTTCTATTCTATGATCTGTGGAGATCATTAGCCCACAGGGGTCTTAGTGCTTCAGACTGTGCAGTCTGTTCTACAGCGTAGATTCTTCCATGCTTCCCTCTTCCCATTCCCCACCCCTCCCCACCCCTGCTGGACCTTTGGGGTTTTGCACACAAGATAAGAGCGGCCATTAGTTCCATGTGCAACCTGGCCATTGAACCATGGCATCAGCCCAGTCAGTGAGACTGCATATCGCAAAGCAACCGGCAGCGTATCTCCTTCAAACTTCTCTCTTGCTCCTCATTCATCATGTTTGTGGTCTCCACTTGCTACCTGCTTGAAATATTAAGTTGTGGAAGCCCCCGTTGCCAGTGAGGGGATTCCGTTCTCACCCTGTACGTGACTTGTGCTTTGTTCAGCAGAGTTCACGGCCTGAATTGGCTGCCTCCCTGCCCGTCTCTTCCCAAAAGTGCTGAGTGTAATGTATCAGGAGATGGTTGATTGGACTATCAAAGTCTCGGTAGCAATAAAGCAGATTTGCCTGGGCACAAGGGCGCCAGCTCAGGAGAATAGGAGCAGCTTTGGGCAGTCTCAAGAGGTTGGCTGGTAGGGAGGAGAGCCAGCCAATTTTGCTCTACCTTAGGATCTTCTTTGATTCTTGGTGGTTATCTCACTCCGGTCTAATGGCATAGTTGGCCCTGCCAACCTAAGCAAGTGGGAACACCTTTGGCCCCAAGCAACCCTTCTCTGGAGCACCCTTGGCTCCGGCTCAACATTTTATGAGAATCAATAAACATCTGGGATTCATTTCCACAAGGAACGCTTATGGGCTCTAGGCTCTTACTGCTGAGAGGCCTGTCAGCTCAAAACAGCTTTATCCCCCACCCCGCTCTCTGTGTGTCCTGCTTAAGTAAGGATTCCTCTAAATCCTCTTTCTCCAAGGTGGCCTCTTCAGATCGTTGCCACCCAATGCATCTGGAGAATGGCCAGATGGAGAAGATTATTCGAAGTTCCTGGGCCCACCATTGATGGTTGAAGGGATGGATATGGTCCCCGGACTTCCAAGGCGTGATCCAAAATCACAAACAGGCACACACAAAAGGAGAACTTCTCCTGAGATATAACTGCAAGGAGGAACTTGCCATAATCCATCCCACATTACCCTAGACACCTCTGTAGATGATTACTCATAGTAAGTCGAACAGTGAGGAGGCTGGGGAGGAACATGAGCCAGTCCTGGAGTCTGGGGAAGGCTAGGACGAGGGCTCTGCATCGGAGGCAGAGATGGGGCCAGGGCCATCTGGGAGTTATGTGCGGACTCTGGAACCTCCAGAGTCGGACATCAGAGAGGCAAAGGAACAGGGGGAGCCTGTTCCTAGTGCGCGCATGCGCAGAGCTGCCAGAAGGCAAGAACAGTTAAAACAAAAGGGACGACTCGGGAGTAAGGCTTGGAGATGATTGGCCCCTCCCATAAGACATAAAGGAAGAGCAAAGATACGTGGGCCTTTGTAGGAAGCAACGTTGTGTATTGTGTTGGTTTGTACTTTGAAGCTCCGTTTTTGACTCTGTGTTTCTGTGTGGCCTTGCCAAGATAATTGCCAATTAGATCTTTGGCAGCGTGTCAAAGAAGATAAAGGTGGGTGTTTACCAGCCTTATCCCGAAGGACTGTGGCAGACTTCTGTTGGACTATTCATAAACTCTTGGTGATTCAGCACTTGCTGTGAATGAAAGGAATTCACAGCCATTAAAATAAAAAAGGGGGTTTGGGACTAATTGCAGGGGTGAAATCCAGCAGGTTCTGACAGGTTCTAGAGAACCGGCAGCGGAAATTTTGAGTAGTTCAGAGAACCGGCAAATACCACCTCTGGCTGGCCCCAGAGTGGGGTGGGAATGGAGATTTTGCATTATCCTTCTCCCAGGAGTGGGGTGGGAATGGGGATTTTGCAGCATCTTTCCCTTGGAGTGGGGTGGTAATGGGGATTTTGCAGCATCCTTCCCCTGGAGTGGGGTGGGAATAGGGATTTTGCAGTATCCTTCCCCTGCCATGCCCACCAAGCCACACTACACCATGCCCACCAAGCCACATCCACCAAGCCACACCCATAGAACCAGTAGTAAAAAAATTTGGATTTCACTACTGACTAATTGTGTGCTTTTTACTATATCAGGAAGCCAAAGTCATTTGTCTCTTTTGCTTTGAAAGAAGCCCCAACAAGAAGGACAAAGGAAGATCCTGGGTTTTGGAAATCAACCACTGACAAAGTCTCCATCGATGTTTTATCCGGGACCCAGTTCAACCCACAACCTAGTCTCTCCGTGATTTGTTCTTTGCAGGTTTGAAAACTGGGCAACCTTTCAATAATAACAATATTTATTGAATCTCTCTCTTCTAATCAGGAATCAAGGATTATCGCTGGGGCCTCCCTTCTTTCCCCAACAGCAGTCCTCCTGTCTCAGATGAAAGACCTCCCACCGTTAACAGAATAAAAAATAAATAAATCATAGGATATGAATCAAGTTTCGGGGATGAAGCAAGGCAGCCAGCCAGCCATACGGATTTTTCCTATCCTCAGGATTCTGTTAGAGAGGGTTGGAGACCTTGCCACTAGCCATGGAAATATCTACGATAAGTAACCTGAAAGACAAAATTCTTGAGGAATAGTTTGGAGTTGTGGAATTTGGTTTAATCCGGAGTAAAAAGAACAGGAGACGTGATACTTATCTCCAGGTTTCTGAAGGGTTCTCATACAGGGTAGAATTATAGTAAATCAGGGGTCACCAAGAGATATTTTACTAGAAGAGTACTCAAATCTTCTGCTCGAAATAAAATTCCCTATATCACCAGGCTTGAAATTTTAGGTCTGGAACTACGCTGTCTACCTTCCGATCGATGCTTAGTTCATAAGATTATTTACCAAATAAATGAGTACTTAACTTCAACCGTAATAACACAAGAGCTATCAATAGATTCAAACTCAATGTAATTCGCTCTACTCTTGATTGTAGGAAATATGACTTCTGCAATAGAGTAGTAAATGTCTGGAACATTTGTCTACCTGATCCTGTTGTTAGTCTCGCTAATCCCCATACCTTTTACCTTAAACTGTCTACCGTGGACTTTTCATGTTTCTTAAGAGGTCCCTAAGGGGACGTACATAAGCGAACCAACGTGCCTTCCATCCCTATCCTACTGTCCCCATGTACATTCTATGTGTTTATGGCTATGTTTTGTCTATTTATAACCTTTTATTTGTGCCAATTTTTTTCATGTGTCCATGTCTATGTCTATACTGTTACTTGTTTCCTTGTTGACAAAAAAATAAAAATAAAAATAAATAAACCTTTCGGACCTCAGGGACCACTAAATTCATAATTTTAAATCCCGCGGACCACTAATATGATCTGCCTAATGACCAGCTGGGTGGGCGTGGCTAGGTGGTCATGTGACTGGATGGGCGTGGCTAACTCAATGTCACTCATGTCAAGGGACGCCTCGCCAGCTTCTACTTGCCCCCTCCCCTGGGTCCTGATATCTGGCCTTGCACTCCCACAGGTCTTTCCTCTGCTTGGAAAACCTATGCTTGTAGTCCTCAGTGAGGTGCTTCTGCTGAGCCTCCTTCTTGGCCAGATCCAATTTGAACTGAGCTGTTTTGCCCACTCTTTCTCGTGGTGGCTGCTTAGCTCCAACAATCTGTTTAATTATGGGGTATTTTAAAATTCAGCCAAATTATTTAATCCGTTTTAATCTATTTTAAATTTTGTATCTCTGTGTTTTATCTTCTGGCTGTTCACCGCCCTGAGTCCTTCGGGAGAAGGGCGGTATAGAAATTTAATAAAATAAATAAATAAAATAAATAACTGCTTCCTCTTGGGGGCCCTAAGGAGTCCGGGCAGGCAGGCGAGGAGTGGCTTGGAGGGGAGGGGCGAGTAGAGGCTGGCGAGGCACCCCTTGACATGAGTGACATCGAGTTGGCCACGCCCATCCAGTCACATGACCACATCGCCACGCCCACCCAGCCAGTCATTAGGCAGATCATATTAGTGGTCCGCGGGATTTAAAATTATGAATTTAGTGGTCCCTGAGGTCCGAAAGGTTGATGACCCCTGGACCAGATTATTCATTTTCAACCCTTCCTTTTTGTGATTCTGTGATTCTGCACTAAGGTGATCATGTTAAAAAAAAAAAAAATCAGCTCCAGAAGAAGACGAAAACTACTTTTATTGAGAACAATTGTAATTACAAGAATCTTGCAAGTCTGATTGTGCTGCACTTTCTCCTCCTGCTTACAGTTGGATGAAGTAGGGAAGTGTCTATCCGAATCACTTCTGAATGCTATCTGTCGATCGTGAATTTTAAAAACATGTTTCTATCCCTTGTGGTTTTGGCAATGGAGCTCACATATCTCCATCAAAGTCTGTCTCTCTCCAGATTCTATGTTACAAGGAACAAGGGAAGCTCATCCATGCTATAAGGCTAGAAGCCAACCAAGTACAGATCTAAATTGGTTTAAGACCTGATTAATAGTTCATGTCTACTCCAAAGGAAATCCCACCAGGACTAAACTAAAATATAGTGGCTTTTTAACAAAGGAATTGTGAGAAGGATAAACTTGAATGAGGAGGTATCCTTTAGACTCTACAATGCTCTGTTTGCTTTTCGTAGTTTTCCTTTTAATTTCATTATTAAAAAAAAAGAGCACAATTGTATGATTGGATATTGTGTGCTCCTTTTTATTTTTAAAGTTATAAAAACTTTTGAAAAACTTGGAGGGAGGGAAGAACGCATATCAAGCATTCTGACAACTCCAACTCTCTTGCTCTTGATCCAGTTCAAACAGAAATTGTAAACGTGACAGGCAGGGGTGAAATCCAGCAGGTTCTGACAGGTTCTGGAGAACCGGGAGCGGAAATTTTGAGCCGTTCGGAGAAACGGCAAATACCACCTCTGGCTGACCCCAGGAGTGGGATGGGAATGAGAGATTTTGCAATATCCTTCCCCGAGGAGTGGGGAGGGAATGAGGATTTTACAGTAACCTTCCCCTGGAGTGGGGGTGAGAATGGAGATTTTGCAGTATCCTTCCCCTGCCATGCCCACCAAGCCGCACCACACCCACCAAGCCACACCCACAGAACCGGTAGTTAAAAAAATTGGATTTCACCACTGGTGACAGGTCCTTGGTGCTCTCTGAGCTTGGTTGATTTCTTGCAGATGTTTCATGACCCAACTAGGTTACATCATCAGTGCTAGAAGGGAATGGGAGAGAACAAAGAGGAGGAGGAGGAGGAGGAGAAGGAGGAGGAGGAAGACTTTGTGCTCTCTGAGCTTGGTTGATTTCTTGCAAACATTTTATGACCCAAACAAGGTAACCTCATCAGCGCCAGTCCCATTTGAGTGCTTTCTCAAGCATTTGATGCCCATACATGGTGCCAATAAATTCTTTTAATAAATTCTTTTAAATGATTTTTTTTTTAATTTGATTTATATGCCGCCCTTCTCTGGAGACTCAGGGCGGCTTACAATGCGTTAAGCAATAGCCTTCATTCTTTTGTATATTTTATACAAAGTCAGCTTATTGCCCCCGCAAACTGGGTCCTCATTTCACCTACCTTAGAAAGGATGGAAGGCTGAGTCAACCTTGAGCCTTGGAGAGATTCGAACCAGCAGAAATTGCAGGCAGCTGTGTTAATAACAGGGTACACTAAACCCCTGTACTATCAAGGCTCTTAATTGATTAATTGTAGAAATATACTACCATGGCACCATGGACACCTCTGGATTAAAGAGTTATAGAAAGTTTTTTTTTTTCCCCTTGGATTTTTCATGGCCAATCAAATTGCCAATCTCTTCCCTTTTCTTATTCAAGAAATGGTGGTTTGGGGTTCAAAATTAAAGCACATATTTATGAAAGAGGTGGAGGAACCATGTTGCCCGAGCTATGGCGGCGCAGTGGTTAGAATGCAATATCGCAGGCTATAGTTCTGCCCACTGCCAGCAGTTCGATCCTGACCACCTCAAGGCTGACTCAACCTTCCATCCTGTTCTGACCTAGACTCCCTTAAAAAGCAGAACACAGGAATTGGTCCCGGCAAAACCTCTTTTATTTACACGACTGTGAATTACGTTCATTCACAGTCAGCAAGGTTTGTCCAGACAGTTTTTCAAAGGAATATTTCTTAACACGCCTTATCTCGTTTGGCAAGCTGCCACGTAACTTGTCTCCAAACACAGAGTAAGGCAAAACTTGGCACAGAGTATCTTAGAGTCACGAACAGAACTTTCCACTCTTGAAACGACCGACCGAACGAATTGTTTCCTGCAAAAGCTCCCTCCCCGTTCACTCCTCTTTTGTTTCCTAGGGGAAGGGCCAATCATATTCAAGGTGTGGCCTTACTCTGCTGCCAGCTCCACTGGCCATCGGTGGGCCACAACACATCCTTCCGAGGTTGGCAAAGTGAGAACCCAGATTATTGGCAGGCAAAATGCTGACTCTGTAAACCACTTAGAGAAGGCTGCAAAGCATTGTGAAGTGGTATATATGTCTAAGGGCTATTGCTATTGCCTGTCAACAGCGAGTGCCAATGGGTGGCATCAAAATGACACAAGAGAGGGATTCAGTTGACATAAGAGAAGTGCTGTGATTAAAGAGCCTCTCTCATGCCAGCTATTCAGTTCATCACTCTTATTTTGGAGAGGGCTCTCCCCTCTTTTTCTTTTCTTTTTCTTTTCTTTTTCTTCTTTTTTTTTTTTTTAAAAAAATTCTTCCACTAGCTTTTTCTCCCCCTTTAGAGCCTCTGTTCTTCATCCATTATTTAGGAATCTCTGACTGTAATAGCAATGTTCGCCTTGTATACCTTGTGTGGGGTTTAAAATATAGATAAAAGCAGAAGGTCAGACTTGAAACACAGATCCTGACAGTTGCTTTCGACTTTGTCTGTAAGCTACAAAATATGGAGATATCGGTGGCCACCAACTGCATCCCAAATGCTTCGCGCCATCCCTGCATTCCTTCCCTCTACACCATCACGCCATTGCAGTCTCCAGGTGTCGTGCATTTGGATCGGTCCATCCTTCCTTTAATTTTCTCTTTTTTGAAAAATTGGGGGGAGGGGAGATCATATGGCTTTTTTGGATCTCAAGAAGAAGTTCTCAGTTGTGATTTCCAAGGTTGGGATGGCAGAGAGGTAGAAAGGGGCAAAAGAGTTGTGCATGATCCTTCTAGAGAGGAAATAGGAATGTTGAAGGTATCAAGTTCCAGATCAATAGAAGAAGAAGAAGAAGAAGAAGAAGAAGAAGAAGGAGGAGGAGGAGGAGGAGGAGGAGGAGGAGGAGGAGGAGGAGGAGGAGGAGGAGGAGGAGGAGGAGGAGGAGGAGAAGGAGAAGGAGAAGGAGAAGGAGAAGGAGAAGGAGAAGGAGAAGGAGAAGGAGAAGGAGAAGCTACTTTTAAGTCAACTTTAAAAGAATAATTTTTAGATGGCCAAAATAATGTGAATATTTCCAGTGAATTGAGCACTATCAGTTCCCAATGGTTTTGTTATTCAGTTTGTTTGTTTGTTTGTTTTTCTTCCTTCCTTTCTCTCTCTTTCTCTTCTTTCTCTCTCTCTCTCTTTCTTCCTTTCTCTCTCTCTTTCTTTCTCCCTCTCTTCTTTCTCTCTCTCTCTCTCTTTCTTCCTTCCTTTCTTTCTCTCTTCTTTCCTTCTTTCTTTCTTTCTCTCTCTCTCTCTTTCTTTCTTTTTGTAATTGTTTACTCTGAACAGATCAATATCAACCTTCCACGCTGTTCCTTAAAGTACTTTGAAATGGAAATCAGTGGTGTCATCGAACAACTTCTAAATTTCATTTTTGGGAAGATGTTGGGCTATTAAAGCTATTGGATATAGTGTGGCAATGATTAGACTGATGACACACAACATCAAACATTCAACACGGTATATGAAGCAGTGACTGCCCTTCAGGCCCAAGGAGCAATAGTAGATACTCAGAGGAATCAGATAACATATGAAATGTATTTAATTCAACTTAGATGATACCCAACTCCAACTGACTCCCTCCCAAGAGAGGATAGCTCTTAGAAATGGCCATTCCTTAATAAGAATATAGAATAACAGAGTTGGAAGGGTTGGAAGCAACACTGCTATCATGTCTCCCCTAGTCCTTCTTTTCATTAAACTAGACACACCCAGTTCCTGCAGCCATTCTTCATATGTCATAAGAATGGCCAGGTTGCTTCTGACTGTCCTTTTCCTGCTGAGTTGTAGAGAATATTGGTTATTAGGTTGGAGAAATTTCATCCAGAAGCCCAGGACAGCTCTTGTTTTCATGCTGATATATTAGACTGGGTGAGGTAATGAACTGAATACAGAACAGAGAATTTGCTAGGTTTCCCAAGAAATTGACTGGCATCGGATCCATTTCCTTGGACTGATGTTATATCCTAGGCATAGGGAGGTGAGTATTAAAACGAACTGTTTGCCAAAATTTCCCTGGCCTTTTCTGAAATGTTTTCTTCCCCAACAAAATCCAGTAACCTTGACTGTCACTAAGTGTTGTATCTTTTTATTCTCGATGAATGTATTTTATTCTCCTTATCTACACTGAGAGTATATACACCAAAGACAAATTCCTTGTATGTCCAATCACACTTGGCCAATAAAAGAATTCTATTCTATTCTGTTCTATTCTTTTGTTCTCAGGATGCTTTAGAGTTTCTTTCACATTTCTCTCAATGGAATTTCAGAGCTCACTTTATCGTTATCATATGGATGTATTCTCATTGTTTTCTTTTTCATTCTTTATTGTTCTATTATTTCACTTCTCTTCGGTTTATACTCTTTTCATTTCTTCCTTTTTATTTGTTGTAGCCTCATGGTGAGAGAGGCAGCAAATAAATTTAACAAATAAATAAAATAAATATATAAGGATGCCGGACGGTTCATGGATTGTTTCTCTTGGGTTTTCTATTTTACATTTCTTCGTTCTGAAGCATCCATCCTTCCGTGCCTGAAAAAGCTGCACAGGAGGGGTTCCTTTCTTGAATTCTTCTGTTGGAAATGAGATAAACCAGGGAGGAAATCAACTTGTTGAAGAGATAATTCTTCGATGAAAACCTGGATATTCTCACACAGCTGTTTGTTCATCTTTCTTGTCCTTAAATAAATGCAAGAACACTGCACTTCTAAAAGTTCTGCTCCTTTGGATGAAATTTCAAAGCAATGTCTTCCCTCAAACTGAGTGGGAACTAGAAGATAAAAATATGGGGCATTTATTTTTTGGAATAACATTAATTAAGAATGCAGTATTCCACACTTGGAATACTGCATTCAGTTTTGATTGCCACGATGTAAAAAAGATGTGGAGACTCTAGAAAGAGTGCAGAGAAGAGCAACAAAGATGATTAGGGGACTGGAGGCTAAAACATACGAAGAATGGTTGCAGGAACTGGGTATGTCTAGTTTAATGAAAAGAAGGACTGGGGGAGACATGATAGCAGTCTTCCAATATCTCAGGGGCTGCCACAAAGAAGAGGGAGTCTAACTATTCTCCAAAGCCCCTGAGGGCAGGACAAGAAGCAATGGGTGGAAACTCATCAAGGAGAGAAGCAACTTAGAACTAAGGAGAAATTCCCTGACAATTAGAACAATTAATCAGTGGAACAACTTGCCTCCAGAAGTTGTGAATGCTCCAACACTGGAAGTTTTTAAGAAGAGGTTGGATAACCATTTGTCTGAAGTGGTGTAGGGTTTCCTGCCTAGGCAGGGGGTTGGACTAGAAGACCTCCAAGGTCCCTTCCAACTCTGTTACTGTGTTTCTGTTTCTTCTTTTTTTTTACCTCTGTTTCCATCTGTTGCTTCTTTGCCCTCGGTGGAACTTCATCTGATTGGCAGAGAAAGATCCATGAGTTGGTTTTTTTTTTGTTTTTTTTTTTAAATGAATCCATTTCATCACAATTGGGATGATCACGTTTGGGTTTCTACGATGAGACAGAATCCTTAAAACCAGGGATGGGCTTCAAAAATTTTAGCAAGGGCTTCTCTGCCAGGTTGTTGGGGGCGTGGCCTTGTTGGGCGTGGGCTAGTCGGCCTCCTGCACCAGGGCGGGGGGGGCATTTTTGCCCTCCCCAGGCTCCGGAGGCTTTCCTTGAGCCTCCGGGAGGGCGAAAACAGACTCCCCAGGCTCCGAAGGCCCTCTAGAGGCCGGAAATAGGCCTGTTTCCCGAACTTCTGGTAAGCCCATTTTTTGCCCTCCCTGAGCCTCCGCGCACACCCCGCACTTACCTGCATCCAAAATGGGACACGTGGGGACTCCTAGGTGGGCGGGGCCAGCCAAGAGTGGGATATGGGGGTTCTCCAAACTGCACAGAATCTTAGCTAGGGGTTCTCCCAAACCCCTGTGAACCCTCAGCAGCCCAACCCTGCTTACAACCAAGAGGAAAACTGCTAAAATTTCTCACTGAAGACCAGAATAACCCTACAGAGATGCATTTTCTCCCAAACAGGACATTCCATCTTTCAAATCTCTCTAAAACGAGCATGGCAGGTCATTCTGATGGAAAAAGCAGAAATTCCAGGCCTTCGTGGTAACTGTCCCAGTGAAATCAGCAGGGAAATGAAAATAAATGAACTTCCTCTAAATGGGTTATGTAAATGAAATGTTGCATGATTAATGAAATGCAGAAGCCCAGCCGTGTTTTTCTTAAAATGAAGCCGTCTTGAGCTGAATGGACCTTAAGTTCAGAGCAGTGTGGATAACGGTGTACCAAAAGCAGGTAGTAGAAAAAAAACTAAGGTTTTATTTCCCTTGTTTCCTTGCATGTCTCATGATGGGCTTTGTTCTTGTCATTGCTGGTAGAGACTGGAGTGAACTTTTCGCTTCAGTATCACTGGTGAAATTCAATTTTTTTTACTACCGGTTCTGTGGGCGTGGCTTGGTGGGCGTGGTGTGGCTTGGTGGGCATGGCAGGGGAAGGATATTGCAAAATCCCCATTCCCACCCCACTCCAGGGGAAGGATACTGCAAAATCCCCATTCCCTCCCCACTCCAGGGGAAGGATATTGCAAAATCTCCATCCCCTCCCCACTCCAGGGGAAGGATACTGCAAAATCCGCATTCCTCCCCACTCCAGGGAAAGGAGACTGCAAAATCTCCATTCCCACTCCACTCTTGGGGGAAGGATATTGCAAAATCACCATTCCCACCCCACTCCAGGGGAAGGATACTGCAAAATCCCCATTCCCTCCCCACTCCAGGGGAAGGATACTGCAAAATCTCCATTTCCACCCCACTCCACGGGAAGGATATTGCAAAATCTCCATTCCCACCCCACTCTGGGGCCAGCCAGAGGTGGTATTTTCCGGTTCTCCGAACTACTCAAAATTTCCGCTACCGGTTCTCCAGAACCTGTCAGAACCTGCTGGATTTCACCCCTGCTCAGTATTGCAAGATATTCCCTGCCACATCATGTCTGACCCTTCCAGGAGGAGCCTAAAAGAAGAGTCTTCACCAGTTTGAGATGTCAATACATCTAAATTCACAGACTGTCACATCAACAATGATGGACAGATGTTGCTGTCCATCAGCTGTGACAATAGAATTATGGATGGGGAGGGAAGAGGAAGTGAAAGGGGAGAAAAAAAGAAGAAGAAATGAGTTGCCCATTTCTTAGAAGCGCAGCTTTAAACAGAGCAAATTTGTGTGCAAAAGAAGAAGAAAGATGGGGGGAAAGGCTTGGCAAGAAAGTCACTTAGGCTGCCTCTCAGGCAATCCAGCGGATGACAGAAGGTTGAGCATGTCGTACTGCTTGCAAAGGACAAAATACTCATCTCAGGAGAATGAAGAGAAATTCACCACATGTTGGAGAAGAAGAGCAATTTGCATGGAAGCCTTTCTCTCTCTCTCTCTCTCTCTCTCTCTCTCTCTCTCTCTCTCTCTCTCTCTCTCTCTCTCTCTCTCTCTCTCTCTCTCCCTCCCTCCCTCCCTCCCTCCTCCTCTCCTTCTCCCTCTCCCTCTGCCCTTCTATAGACAGTTCAATTGTCTTCTGAAAAAGCACCTTTGGGACAACCACAACAACTGGATGACTGAGAATCTCCATAGACATTAAGCCAGAGGTGAGATCCAGCAGGTTCTGGAGAACCGGTAGCGGAAAGTTTGAATAGTTCGGAGAACCGGCAAATACCACCTCTGGCTGGCCCCAGAGTGGGGTCGGAATGGAGATTTTGCACTATCCTTCCCCAGGAGTGGGGAGGGAATGGGGATTTTGCAGTAGCCTTCCCCTGGAGTGGGGTGGGAATGGAGATTTTGTGGAGAGGGAATGGGGATTTTGCAATATCCTTCCCCCAGGAGTGGGGAGGGAATGGGGATTTTGCAGTATCCTTCCCCTGGAGTGGGATGGGAATGGAAATTTTGCAGTATCCTTCCCCTGCAGTGGGGTGTGAATGGAGATTTTGCAGTATCCCTTTTTTTTAAAAAAAAATTGATATATATGCCGCCCTTCTCCGGAGACTCAAGGCGGCTTACAATGTGTTAAGCAATAGCCTTCATACTTTTGTATATTTATACAAAGTCAGCTTATTGCCCCCACAACTGGGTCCTCAATTTACCTACCTTAGAAAGGATGGAAGGCTGAGTCAACCTTGAGCCTGGGGAGATTCGAACTTGCAGTAATTGCAGGCAGCTGAATGTTAATAACAAGCTATTAGTCTGCTGCGCCACCAGGCTCTATCCTTCCCCTGGAGTGAGGAGGGAATGGAGATTTTGCAGTATCTTTCGCCTGCCACGCACATCAAGCCCCACCCATCAAGTCCCACCACGCCCACCAAGCCACGCCCACAGAACCGGTAGTAAAAAAAAATAAATTGGATTTCACCACTGCATTAAGGGATACAGGTGTTGCACTGGGGCCTCCGACTGCCTTTGGCCATCGCTATGCCTAGAATTTCTACCGTCTTCCTGATGCCTCTGTCCGAGGCATCAAGCCCCAATGAAACAGATCTGGGTTTGTTTTGTTGCAATTAAATCGAGAGGCAATGATGGATATTGGGAGATAAAATGGCATGATGGGCCAAGTGCTTTTAACTGGTGCCTCCAGATACATTTTCCGTCCCTTCTAACTCAGCAATTAAAACCTTTTAAAAGAACAGCTTGTTCCCTGAGCTAACAAAGTCAGGACTGCTGTTAGATGCCTATTAAATCACACGAAAATATATTGCAACAGCAGCAACCGAGGTAGTAACAACCTAAAAGCCTCTTTTTTTTTTCCTTTCCACATTCCAGACATGTGCAATTTCAAGATTTTTCTCTAGCTCTCTACCTTGCCTCCGCAGACCCTCTTAGCTTTACCAAAGGCTCAGGGGAGCAGACTCAGATTTATTCCTTCGTTTAATAAAAGACACGCTGGGTTTCAGAAGCGCCATATTTTAGATCAAGCCCAGACCTGGTTCAGAGATTTGGGAGACTGTGGAGCAGTGGTGGGTTTGTCCCCGGTTCGGACCGGTTCGCAAGAACCGGTA